>NC_047512.1:1959795-2144749 GCF_902827115.2 Pseudochaenichthys georgianus | reverse complement strand
TTGACGGGGAAGGGGATAGCAATAAAGATAACACCATTAAACAGTTACACAACATAACAGAAATAATATCGATAGCAGCGTCCCTAGCAACCACCTTGGTAACAATGAAAACGTCGCAATTTCCTGAAGTAATCTTCGTAATAACTAGCAAACTAAAAATCATGTACATCCACTGCACACATAATCTGAAATAACAACTCATATTTCTCGCATCAAATGACATCAAAATGCATTTTAATGGCCATACTAACTTTAAAATAGGCATTTTCCACCGAGAATAAAATGAAGTGCGGCCATGTTTTCTTTTTCTGCAGGGAGAAATTTGAAGATCACGGGGTTTGTCAAACAGAGCACATGGTGTATTCCAAACGATAGCTGGGGATTCTGGGTAGTGTAGTGTCTTCTGCCATCCTTTACTCAGAAAAAACATTTGTTTCTCCGAATCGAAGGGGAAAAATACAAAAGCATTGCTGTTACGTGCCAGGCAGGCTGTACATGTGTGGTTTTCCTTCCCTCCTGTGTTTCTCTCTTCTCCCTGTCTTCTGCACAGCTGATCGGTATCTGCCTGTGCACCTGAGTCTGATGGCTGACTGGATCCTCTCACCCTCAGCTGGCCTATCAGCAACCAGGGCCGACCATAAAGGAGGCACCCAGGAGGTCTTCTCTCTCTCACTCTGGGCCTGTTGCTGAGGAAGGAACACGGCTGTGTTTAGCAACTAAAGCTATTTGAATACTCTGAACTTTGTTAATGTGTGTGTGTGTTGAGAGGTGGAGGAGTTAGGTAAGTCTGGGGTACCCTGTACATTTCTCACCACCGAGCTAACTATTGTTTAGACACACTAGGTAAGCGGATTGCAGTGATGTACCTGAACGCGTTCAATGAACGATCGTTCATGAACGCGTTCATATTTTGGGCGAACGTGAACTGAACGTACTGTATTTCCGCTAGATGAACGTAATTGAGAACGCGTTCATTCTCAGCGCTGTATAACGGCGTTCAAAAGTGCGTTCATTCTCAGCACTGTATTATAACGGCGTTCAAAAGTGTGCCAGATTTCATATGCCTTTCAGCCGAAACCCCAGTTAAAACACACCGTAAACAGGCTTCAAAATAATGCGGAAAACCACCCAATCTGGCAACAGCAAGCTGCCTGTGACGCGTACGCGCCTGTCACCCCTGGCTGTCGCACTAAAATATAATATAATAAATATATCAGACTCCTCACAACAAACAATGTGGAACCGCGGAACCGGCGTGCATTGAATGAATGAATGAATTAGTATGGACGAAGCCGAGAGCAGCTGCAGCAGCACTTGCTCAGAGACTCTCCGGCAGGGGTCGGCAACAGGCGGACCGCGGTCCGGATCCGGACCCAGACGCCGACCTATACGGACCCGAGCTATAATCAATACATTAATAGGGGATTTTTCGGCGCCTCCCGCTTTTTTAACGCTGATTTGGGTGACTTGTGTAATTCGTGGAGAACCGAAGAGTTTTCGACTGACGGACAACTTCTCACTTCACAAAAGAAGAAGAAATCTAGACCGCAAAAATAATTAAACAAGCGAGTTCCTGTTTTTCCTGGCCAAGGACAGGTTCATTGAACACAACACGAGCGTAACCTGTCTTCACGTGGTATATGTCTCGTCTGAAAGGAGTGCTGAGCACCGGAACGCCGCTCCAGCCCTTAAAATATTTCATATAAGGATAATAATCCACAAGGAGCCGTACACGTGCCGCAGTGTTTGCGTGGCTGTGTCTTTAGTTGTAAACACAGTGGCGATCTGTTGTTGTTAGCATCTGGTTAGCTAGCTATGCTAACGGATTTAAAGAGCTTTTCTACAGCCAGGTGGAAGAGAGCTCTCCTGAGAGGCTCAAATATCCTCAGCTCAGTGAGGTTAAGGCACACCTTGATATGATCATTATAGTTATTAATGAGACTAAATGAAAAACAGGTATAAAATAATATATGACAGTAACAAAAAAGTTGTTAAAAATAACAAGAATAGAGTTTAAAAGGGGAGTGATTTGTAAAATATCCAAAAAGAAAAATATGCTTACAGTTCTGTTTCATATGGGTGTTGAGAGATGTATCCATAGATCTCTTAATGTTGCTCTCAAAGTGTACCAGATTGATGCATTTAACTTCAATATTTTAAGCAAAGGTTGAGTTCAATAATTTGTACGACCCTCGGAGGATGTTGTAAAAATTGAAAGGAAAAAGGTTCCCCACCCCTGCTGTAAATAATAATAAAAACCCTTGATTTTTAACTTAAAGGTGGGGTAGGTAAGTTTCAGAAACCGGCTCGAGATACACTTTTTGTTATATTCCATGGAATGCTCTTAACATCCCGATAGCAATGAATATCTGAAGTGCTTTGACAAAAAATCCATTAAAAAAACGTCATCTGTAGAAGCCGTAATACTGTAAAAAGTACAACTTGACTCCATGTCAGCCCAGATTTACAAACTCCTGGCAGGACAAGCTCAAGCTCAATTCTCACACTGAATTTAACAAAAGTGAGTTGGGGACTGCAATATAAGAGGGACAGAAAGAGAAACTTTGAAACTGTTCAATTGTTATGATGTGTAAAGACTGATATTGTTCTATAATCGGCTGAAACTGTTAAGTCATGATGTGAAACGGTTAACAAAGAAAAAGGGACACTCAAGCTGCTGCTACACTTTATTGTATTTATCTCAAATTAAGCACTTTTAAGATGCATATATTTTCAAAAGCTATTTTATTTATTTTCTCTAGTTTATTTGTAAATGCAGCCCAAGAGGAACATTACACATATCCACAGTATTTAATGTTAATTGACAATATATATTGTTGTTTTTGAATTGTACTTTCTTTATTTGATTGGCAGTCAGCTGTTGATTACATACAGATGTTGATAAAGCTACAGGCTACTTCAATATATATCACACTAATTCATGAAGCAAGTTAGACATTTTGATGTTCCGGACCTTTGCATGGGGACATTTTCTCTAACTGGACCTCGTTGAATTTTAGTTGAAGACCCCTGCTCTACGACGTCGGCGTATGATCATTTTAAATAGTTTTACGTTAAAGTCAGTACTGACTCGGACGGAAAAATCTAACGTTTGCCTGTAAACTGTGTCCGCCCGGTTTGAAATAGCAAGTCCGTACATCGACGACAACAAACCTTAAACGGCACATTGAGAATAAGCACACGACTAGCCTTTCACGGTATGTGCGAGTGGCGAATAAAAAAGAGCGCCAAAACAGATCCACTACCACCCAAATCCCATTAACATCGTACAGGAGACAAATAATAGCTCGCAGCAACGTATTGAAAAAAGAACTATAAACTATAAATTAGTTCATTTTTGAAACCATGAACTTTAGTTCAACATTTTGAATTATGAACTATGAACTGAACTAGTTCATTTTAAAATTTGTGAACTGAACTAGTTCATGTATAAAGTGAACTTTCCCAACACTGGCGGATTGTTGCCACCCCTGTATATTGTTTTGTCAAATTCTTTGTAGTTAGTTAGTGAGGGTTTGAGTTTGGTTTCAAAGGATAGTTGTAGAGATAGGCCTGGTTTTGTTATGCTTGTTTCTTTTGTTTGGCACAATCCTTTGACTCCTCCTCCTCCTCCTCCTCCTCCTCCTCCTCCTCCTCACCAACAGAGTGTTTCTGTTTAATTGTATGATATGATAGGTTACAAGGAATAAACCTTTTGTCAACCTTTACTCTGACTCTCTCATAATTATTGGTTGTACGTTATTGTCTCCAGGTCCCCTAGACCTTAGTGGGGACGTAACGAATGGGGGCTCGTCCGGGATCTCTATTTTCCTGAAATAAAAACAACCAATAATTGAGAAGTTATTGTAGGTGTTGTACATTGGCTGAAAAATGGGTTTTGACTTACAGGACTTTATTGAACGTCCAAGTGTTGATACGTTGTATTCCTGTCGCAAAGATGACATGTTATGTATTGCAGCTCACTTTAACATTACAGTAGACAAGTATAAAGTAAAAAAAGAGATAAGAGAGAAAATCCTGCAAAAACTAGAGGAGTTAAAGATTCTTGAAATCCCAAGCATGTCAACTCAGCCTAGGGCTGAGGTGTCTATTGAAGATGATAGGGAAAGAGTTAGCTACACCTAGAGTTGACAAGTTTAGTCCTCAAGCTCCTGCAACGCTTCCTAGGTTTGAGGCTTTCTCTCCGGGTAGCTTAGGTGCAAGTAGTGATGCCAAACTAAAAGTTCGTCTTGTCCGTCTTCAGATGGAGGGCCAGGAAAAGGAGCGTAGAGCGGACTATGAACACAGGCTGCAGATTCGCAAGTTAGAGATAGAAACTGAGAAAGAAATCACGTTAAAGCGGCTTGACGTTGATGCCCTGAGAATCTCTTCAGAGCAGACATTTGAGAGGTCAAGACCTTCACATACAGTCTCTCATACAAAGAGTTTTGATGTTAGTACAAATATTGCTTTAGTGCCAACTTTTAGAGAGTCAGAGGTTGACTCATATTTTTGTGCTTTTGAGAGAATTGCTACCGCACTAGTCTGGCCTAAAGACATGTGGCCAATCCTACTTCAGTGCAAATTAGTAGGTAAGGCTCAGGAAGTGGTATCTTCACTTTCTTTGGAAGAAAGCTTGCAGTACGAAGTGCTTAAAGAGTCGATATTGCGTGCTTATGAGCTTGTGCCGGAGGCCTACAGACAAAAGTTCAGAAACCATAAAAAGTCTGCTACGCAGACATTTGTTGAGTTTGCGCGAGAGAAGGGTATTCTCTTTGATAAATGGTGTGCGGCTAATGAAGTGAAGGATCATTTTGAGAGTCTTCGTCAGTTACTTCTCTTGGAAGATTTTAAGAATTCTTTGCCTGAAAGGATTGTGATATTCTTAAATGAACAGAAGGTTACTTCACTGGCTAAGGCAGCTGTTTTAGCGGATGAATTTATGCTCACTCACAAGACTGTTTTCTTCACCCTTGCGCCCAGATAGAGCTTCAATATTACAAACCGGAAGACCTGATCTTGGCCTAACAACTTTTGAAAGGTCTAGAGGACCACCATCACCTCCACGGGGGCCCCGTGAGTGTAACTACTGCCATAAAACAGGACACCTTATTTCAGGGTGTCATTTCTTAAAGCGTAAACAACAATTTTCGCAACGCTTTCAAACGCCAAAAGGCATGGGACTCATTAAAGGAGTTTCCCTATCAGACATAGAAATGTCCCAGGAAGATGATGTACCTGATCCCTGTTTCAAACCCTTTATTTCCAAGGGCTTTGTTTCTTTAACAGGGGATCCTAAAGACCAGCTGCCAGTACAGGTACTTAGGGACACAGGAGGTTCTCAGTCCATTATTAGGGAAGGCATCTTACCTTTAACCTCCAGATCATCATGTGGATCAAGTGCTGTTGTTCAAGGGGTAGGCATGACACTAGTTGCGGCTCCTTTGCACAATGTTTATATTCACTCATCTCTTGTCAAAGGGTTCTTTAAAGTAGCTGTCCTCCCTGCCTTGCCCATCAAAGGTGTTGATTTCATCCTCAGTAATGACTTGGCTGGGGGCAAAGTTAAGCCAGTACCTGAGGTCATTGATTCTCCTGATCTAAGTTTAGACGCAGAGAAATCAGCTGAAGTACCTCCCGAAATCTGTCCTGCTTGTGTTGTTACAAGGGCACAGTCAAAGAAATACGGAGAGGACTTGTCTGATTCTTTTCTTGCTACAGGGCAGTTTCTTGAAGACATGACAGTGTCGGACCGACTGCCAGAGGAGGCCCGGTCTGCTGGTGCTGGATCACCCAGTAACAGCTCAGAGCTTGTACAACTGCCTGCCACTCGGGAAGAATTCATGGCAGCCCAGTTAAGTGATGAAACACTTTCTAAATGTCACAATTTAAACCAATCAATGTTGTGTAATTAACAAGGATAATCTGGTGTTTTTTAGTCGATGAGGAGTGCAGATATCAATGTAAAATCAATCGACAGTAAGGGGAATACTTACTTCCGGGTGTACAATTCTCCGTTATCCAATGGGAATGGACGCTCACATTGCCTTTAAGGGCAGCCGACACAAACGAATGCCGTGCTTCCATGAGCGTCAAATCCCGACGCAGATGGGAATACATTGCAATCAGTTGAAAGCTATTTGCGTCCCTTTATGACGCTGAAGGAGCCTAGGAGCGTCACAATTGGACGCCACGGACACTGACCAAACGTCGCTCCTGGACGATTATGGAGTGAGAGTGTGTTGGTAAAACAGGCTCAGGGGTGAACAGGTTATGGCAGACAAATGACTAAATCTGCTTAAGAGATCCCAGAGTATTCTAGAATCTGCTTTGAGGTGTGGCCCTTCCTAAGTGTGAGTATGTACCTTAAAGCAGGAGAGGACAGCAAAGAGTTGCTTAAACGTTTTCCCAATCCAAATGGGTGGGATGATTTCATTGAAAGAAATGGTCCTCTCTTTTACTGGGTTCTTACCTTCTCTCGTTACATTGGGACAGTTATTTCCCTCCGGAGTAATCTTGTCACTTGTTAGACCCTTTTATCCAAAGCGACATTCAGTACTGTGAGCAGTCCCCACAGGAGCACTTTGGAGTGAAGTGTCTTCAGGGACACAATGACAAGCTGACTGCAGTGGGACTCGAATTTGCTCTCCCCTGATCTGAATATCAACGCACTAGCCCACTCAGCCACATCCTCCTTCTAAGATATAATCAATAATTCACCGGTTTACATTTATTTTATTTTAAACATCCGACCAATCTTCAAAGGTACAATCTTTATGTCGGCAGGTTAAATTGGGACCTTTCAGAGCTTATTGATACTCGATAACATCCCCGCTACTAAGCAGGATCAAGGGACGGATGGAAAGAGATTAACAGAAAGGGTTGTGGACTAAAGTTACACAAAAGCAGACCGAAGGGACGGAACAGAGTTTTTTGTGCAAAAATCTTATCAGTGTTCATCAATCTGTTCCAGCTGCTGGAGGAGAACATCGTCACTTTTGTGAAGAGCGAGCTGAAGAAAATCCAGAAGGCTCTGAGTTCAGATTGCCCAGAATACTTAGAGAATCAGAGGGAGGATGAGGAAGGGTTGGACGGTGAGGATGAAGAGCAGAGGAGGAGGAGCAGCAGAGAGGCATTCCTGAACATCACACTGCGCTTCCTGAGGAGCATGAAGCAGGAGGAGCTGGCTGAGCGTCTGCACCGCAGTAAGAGGGTTTAACACATTTCACATGATGGAGAGGAGATGGAGGAACATGGAGAAGTTTACATTTACAAACTCTGCTGTTCATGTGCTGCAAACATCTGCATCAGGGTGTCCTCTGATCAGCTGGTTCAAACTATACAGCCTCACTTCAATGTTAAGATTCTCAGTGCAGGATCCACTCACTGATTTCACTTGTTTGTTCATTCAGGAACTGCTGCTGCTGAGTGTCAGCGTGAACTTAAATCCACCCTGAAGGAGAGGTTCCAGTGTGTGTTTGAGGGCATCGCTAAAGCAGGACACCCAACCCTTCTGAACCGGATCTACACAGAGCTCTACATCACAGAGGGGGGGTCTGCAGAGGTCAATGCTGAACATGAGGTCAGACAGATTGAAACGGCATCCAGGAAACCAGACCGACCAGAAACACCCATCAGACGAGAAGACCTCTTTAAAGCCCCACCTGGAAGAGATGCACCAATCAGAGCAGTGCTGACAAAGGGCGTGGCTGGCATTGGGAAAACAGTCTTAACACAGAAGTTCACTCTGGACTGGGCTGAAGGCAAAGCCCACCAGGACATCCAGTTCATATTTCCATTCACCTTCAGAGAGCTGAACGTGGTGAGAGAGAACAAGTTCAGCTTGGTGGAACTCGTTCATCTCTTCTTCCCTGAAACCAGAGACGCAGGAATCTGCAGGTTCGATCAGTTCCCGGTCGTGTTCATCTTTGACGGTCTGGATGAGTCGACTTCCTCTGGACTTCCTCACCACTGAGGTCCTGACTGACGTCACAGAGTCCACCTCAGTGGATGTGCTGCTGCCAAACCTCATCAGGGGGAAGCTGCTTCCCTCTGCTCGCCTCTGGATAACCACACGACCTGCAGCAGCCAATCAGATCCCTCCTGAGTGTGTGGACATGGTGACAGAGGTCCGAGGGTTCACTGACCCACAGAAGGAGGAGTACTTCAGGAAGAGGTTCAGAGATCAGGAGCAGGCCGGCACCATCATCTCCCACATCAAGACCTCACGAAGCCTCCACATCATGTGCCACATCCCAGTCTTCTGCTGGATCTCTGCTTCAGTTCTGGAGGACATGTTGAAAACCAGAGAGGGAGGAGAGCTGCCCAAGACCCTGACTGAGATGTACATCCACTTCCTGGTGGTTCAGTCCAAAGTGAAGAACATCAAGTATGATGGAGGAGCTGAGACAGATCCACACTGGAGTCCAAAGAGCAGGAAGATGATGGAGTCTCTGGGGAAACTGGCTTTCGAGCAGCTGCAGAAAGGCAACCTGATCTTCTACGAGTCCGACCTGACAGAGTGCGGCATCGATATCAGAGCAGCCTCAGTGTACTCAGGAGTGTTCACACAGGTCTTCAGAGAGGAGAGAGGACTGTACCAGGACCAGGTGTTCTGCTTCGTCCATCTGAGCGTTCAGGAGTTTCTGGCTGCTCTTCATGTCCATCTGACCTTCATCGACTCTGGAGTCAACCTGCTGTCAGAAGAACCAGCAACCTCCCAGCAGTCTGAAGATGAACCGGAACTAACACATTTCTACCAGAGTGCTGTGGACCAGGCCTTACAGAGTCCAAACGGACACCTGGACTTGTTCCTCCGCTTCCTCCTGGGTCTTTCACTGCAGACCAATCAGCATATCCTACGAGGCCTGTTGACAGAGACAGGAAGTAGCTATCAGACCAATAAGGAAACAGTCCAGTACATCAAGGAGAAGATGGATGAGGGTCTGTCTGCAGAGAGAAGCATCAACCTGTTCCACTGTCTGAATGAACTGAATGATCATTCTCTAGTGGAGCAGATCCAAGAGTACCTGAGTTCAGGACATCTCTCTGACTATCTGTCTCCTGCTGAGTGGTCAGTGCTGGCCTTCATCTTACTGTCATCAGAAGAAGATCTGGACGGGTTTGACCTGAAGAAATACTCTGCTTCAGAGGAGGCTCTTCTGAGGCTGCTGCCAGTGGTCAAAGCCGCCAGGAAAGCTATGTAGGTGAACACACAACTATCCAGATGAAATGTGTTCTTATTAACTCTGCAACAAAAACAGTTTGTAATAAGTTTCTGATTCCTCCTCAGACTGAGTGGCTGTAACCTGTCGGAGAGAAGCTGTGAGGCTCTGTCCTCAGTCCTCAGCTCCCAGCCCTCTAGTCTGAGAGAGCTGGACCTGAGTAACAACAACCTGCAGGATTCAGGAGTGAAGCTGCTTTGTGCTGGACTGCTGAGTCCACACTGTACTCTGGAGACCCTCAGGTTAGTGTAGAGCTGTCCAGCTTTCTGTCTGAGAGAGCCGAGTTACAATGCAAGTTATATTTTGAAACTTTTTAGTTGTGTGTGTGTGTGTGTGTGTAGTCTGTCAGGTTGTCTGGTCACAGAGGAAGGCTGTGTTCCTCTGGCTTCAGCTCTGAGCTCCAACCCCTCCCATCTGAGAGAGCTGGACCTGAGTAACAACGACCTGCAGGATTCAGGAGTGAAGCTGCTGTGTGCTGGACTAGAGAGTCCACGCTGTGAACTGGAGACCCTCAGGTTAGTGTAGAGCTGATCAGCTTTTTGTCTGAGAGAGCTGAGTTACAATGCAAGTTATATATTGAAACTTTTGTGTGTGTGTGTGTGTGTGTGTGTGTGTGTGTGTGTGTGTGTGTGTGTGTGTGTGTGTGTGTGTGTGTGTGTGTGTGTGTGTGTGTGTGTGTGTGTGTGTGTGTGTGTGTGTGTGTGTGTGTGTGTGTGTGTGTGTGTGTGTGTGTGTGTGTGTGTGTGTGTGTGTGTGTGTGTGTGTGTGTGTGTGTGTGTGTGTGTGTGTGTGTGTGTGTTCAGTCTGTCAGGCTGTCTGGTCACAGAAGAAGGCTGTGGTTCTCTGGCTTCAGCTCTGAGCTCCAACCCCTCCCATCTGAGAGAGCTGGACCTGAGCTACAATCATCCAGGAGACTCAGGAGAGAAGCTGCTGTCTGTGGGACTGGAGGATCCACTCTGGAGCCTGGAGACACTCAGGTATGGACGGATGGACGGACGGACGGACGGACGGACAGACGGACAGACGGACAGACGGACGGACGGACGGACAGACGAACAGACGGACGGACGAACAGACGGACAGACGGACAGATAGACGGACAGACGGACGGACAGACGGACGGACGGACGGACAGACGGACAGACACAGACAGACAGACAGACAGACAGACGGACAGACACAGACAGACAGACAGACAGACGAACAGACACAGACAGACAGACAGACGAACAGACAGACGAACAGAGACAGACAGACGAACAGACAGACGAACAGACAGACGAACAGACACAGACAGATGAACAGACAGGACGGACGGAGGACGGACGGACGGAGGACGGACAGACAGACGGACGGACGGACGGACGGACGGACAGACAGGCTGTGTCTCCGTCACTAACTGAAGGACTCCGCTTCCTGTGTGATGGTGGATATGAGTGAAGGTGTATGAAGTTGATTCTGTGTTTCTTCCTGCAGGATGGACCACGGTGGACCTCAGTGGTTGAAACCTGGTCTGAGGAAGTGTGAGTGTTTTCAGTTTGATTCATGAGAGCTGCATATGTTACACTGCACATGAGATCCACAGACACTACAAAGTGAACACAGTGATCCAACAGAACCAATACAAATACATTTCTTAACAGAAAGCTCACTTCTTCTCCCCATCGTTAAAGAAATAAATAAAACCTGCTCCTTTCACAAGAAACCCAGTCTGCTCTTCCTACAGTATACGTGTTGGTAGCACCAGTGATTTGAACTCATCAGGTTTCCACCTGCTGCATTTAAAGACGAAGACTGAAAGTAACGTCTCTGAGCTCCAGGAAAAGTGCTTTATAAATACCATGAATTGTATTATTATCAATCAATCAGGGCTCGCGATCTAGGACATAGGACCGCAGGACCATCCATGACTCCGGATCCCAGCGTATATAGACACCAAAAAGAAAGAGATGTGGGGAAGCTGGGTTAATCGGAACTTGAGAGGACACAGGTACAGACAGAGAGAAGGAAGAAGTAAGATGTCCCCCGACAAACTAAGCCTATATCAGCAAAACTAGGGGCTGAATCTAATCAGCCCTAACTATACGCTTTATCAAAAAGGAAGGTCTTAAGCGCACTCTTAAAAACGGATAGGGTGTCTGCCGCCCGAACACAAACTGGAAGCTGATTCCACAAATGTGGAGCTTGATAAGAAAAGGCTCTGGCTCCCATTGTACTTTTAGAGACTCTAGGAACAACCAACAACCCTGCATTCTTGGAACGCAATGCCCTAGTAGGACAGTAGGGTATAATGAGTTCTTTAAGGTAAGATGGCGCCTGCCCGTTAAGGGCTTTGTAGGCGAGAAGAAGAATTTTAAATTCTATCCTGTGTTCTATAGGGAGCCAGTGTAAGGCAGCCAGAACAGGAGTAATGTGGTCCCTTTTCTTAACTCTGGTTAGTACACGAGCCGCAGCATTTTGAATCAGCTGAAGCCACTTGACTGACTTCTTGGTACTCCCTGATAATAAAGAGTTACAATAATCCAGCCTTGAAGTAACAAATGCATGGACTAGTTTCTCTGCATCGTTTTGAGGCAAGATATGCCTGATTTTTGCAATGTTACGTAGATGGAAGTAGGCGGGCCTTGAGATTGATTTTATGTGGGCGTTAAAGGATAAATCCTGATCAACTATAACACCAAGATTCCTTACAGTCTCACTGGAGGCCAAATTAATGCCATCCATAGTTAGTATGTCTTTAGATAGTTTGTTTCGTAGATTATTCGGGCCAAGTACAATAACTTCAGTTTTGGTCGTGTTTAACATCAAAAAGTTTAAGGTCATCCACGTTTTTAAGTCCTTAAGGCAGTCTTGAATTTTATTTAGATAATTAATTTCATCAGGCTTGATTGATAAATATAGTTGAGTATCATCCGCATAACAATGAAAGTTTACAGAATGATTCCTTATAATATTGCCTAACGGAAGCATATATAATGTGAACAAAATAGGTCCGAGCACTGAGCCCTGTGGCACTCCATGGCTAACTTTGGTTTGCGTGGAAGATTCATCGTTAACACGTACAAACTGAGAGCGTTCAGATAGATAGGACCTAAACCAGCCTAAAGCAGTTCCCTGTATGCCAACTAAGTGCTCTAGTCTTTGCAATAGGATATCATGGTCGATAGTATCAAATAGTTAATCTGGACTTCAACAGACTCTAGCAACGGCACATATGATTATACAGACAACGTGCGATAACAAACATAACCCATATGAGAGGCGTTCTGCAGTAAAGACGTTTCACCGACGACAGGTGGCTATACAAGGCTGGTGTGAATGTGACCTATGTCTATAACGTTTAAAATAACCAAATTGAAAACCGAATAGTCGGCCAACGACCGAATATTCGGATATTCGAGTCCAGCCCTAAAATGAACAGATGATAACCTGCAGCTGTGTTCTCTCCATCAGATGCCTGTGAGCTGGAGCTGGACCCAAACACAGCTCACCGGAAACTCAAACTGTCTGAAGACAACAGGACGGTGACATCTGAGGAGGAGGAGTGGCCATATCCTGATCACCCAGGGATGTTAGAGAAGGAGCCTCAGCTGATGTGTAGAGAAGCTCTGACTGGTCGCTGCTACTGGGAGGTCGAGTACAGAGGAGAGGTTTATATATCAGTGACTTACAGAGGAGACAGAGGGGACTGTAGGTGTGGAGGGAATGATCAGTCCTGGAGTCTGGAGTGCGCTGTTGGTGATGATTACTCCGTCAGTCACAATAACATCAGAACAAGCTTCTACTCCTTCCCCCTCTTAGCCTCCACCTACCCCTCCTCTAGTAGACTAGCAGTGTATCTGGACCATCCTGCTGGCTCTCTCTCCTTCTACAGAGTCTCCTCCAGAGACAGACTGATCCACCTCCACACCTTCAGAACCACATTCACTGAACCTCTCTATGCTGGCTTTGGCTTTGGGTTTGGGTTGTTGACTGGGTCTGGGTGCGGGTCTCTTCCTGCTTCAGTGTCTCTGTGTCCTCTGAAGGGCTGAGAGTCTTTCCTGTGGACAGAAACTGACTGCAGATCAGCTGCTGAAGTCAGCTCGGTGTGTTCACCATCACACACACACACACACACACACACACACACACACACACACAGAGTTTTACTGTCCCATATCTTCTTATGTTTCTAAAATACTTTCAATAAAATATTTTCTATTCATTCAGGCACTTTTGTCTTTCCTACGTTTCGTTAAGTTTAGTTATGAAGCACATTTAAAAACAGCACAGTTTGACTAAAGAGCTTTACGAAGAGATAAGTGATAGAAAAGAGAAGAAAGTACTAAACTCTCCATGGACTAAAGTTCAATTCTGTCTTTTAAGAATAAGCTACACATCAAACTCTCCTTTGTTCTGTGCAATCAGAGTCTGTTACTCTAACTGTGCTGAAGAGCAAACGGTGGTAAGGAAGTCCGTGTTCATATCCTGGCCCGAACATGGATGTTCAACCTCCAACATGAATTTGGGAGCCAGCCAGGAGGGACGGGACTCTGGGACCTGCATGAAGGACAGCTCGCAAACAGGGAGGCAAGTAAAGGCAAGCTTTTGTTTAAGGTCACCTCTCATGATCCACTTCTTCCTGTCTCTTCTACGTCAACATGTGTCCCTCTTCTTCATGTCTCTTCTACATCAACAAGTGTCCCCTCTTCTTCATGTCTCTTCTACGTCAACATGTGTCCCCTCTTCTTCGTGTCTCTTCTACATCAACATGTGTCCCCACTTCTTCCTGTCTCTTCTACATCAACATGTGTCCCCTCTTCTCCATGTCTCTTCTACATCAACAAGTGTCCCCTCTTCTCCATGTCTCTTCTACATCAACATGTGTCCCCTCTTCTTCGTGTCTCTTCTACATCAACATGTGTCCCCTCTTCTTCGTGTCTCTTCTACATCAACATGTGTCCCCTCTTCTTCGTGTATCTTCTACATCAACATGTGTCCCCTCTTCTTCCTGTCTCTTCTACATCAACAAGTGTCCCCTCTTCTTCCTGTCTCTTCTACATCAACATGTGTCCCCTCTTCTTCGTGTCTCTTCTACATCAACATGTGTCCCCTCTTCTCCGTGTCTCTTCTACATCAACATGTGTCCCCACTTCTTCCTGTCTCTTCTACATCAACACGTGTCCCCTCTTCTCCATGTCTCTTCTACATCAACACGTGTCCCCTCTTCTTCATGTCTCTTCTACATCAACATGTGTCCCCTCTTCTTCATGTCTCTTCTACATCAACATGTGTCCCCTCTTCTTCGTGTCTCTTCTACATCAACATGTGTCCCCTCTTCTTCGTGTATCTTCTACATCAACATGTGTCCCCTCTTCTTCGTGTCTCTTCTACATCAACAAGTGTCCCCTCTTCTTCCTGTCTCTTCTACATCAACATGTGTCCCCTCTTCTTCGTGTCTCTTCTACATCAACGTGTGATCATACATGCAATGGTCAGAAACTGTGGACAATACCCACAGGAGCAAGTTCAGGTGAAGTGTCTTGCCCAAGGACACACCGGCTTTACAGACGCAGCAGCAGCGGGTTTCACCCCTTGATCTGATGATCATTGCGCAGCGCACTGCGCCACACCGTCCATCTTCACGCCTCGAGGTCATCGAGGCGCTTTTACAAGTACACATTAGTATCATACATGTACTGTGGACAATACCCACAGGAGCAAATCCGGGTGAAGTGTCTTGCCCAAGGACACAACGGCCTGACGCAGTGGCAACGGGAGCGGGTTTCGAACAGGAGTCCCCCAGCACCCCCCTTGATCTGATGATCAGATGCACAGACCACTGCGCCACCCGTCCCGTCAAAGCAGCAAGTATTGCCCCACAGCTCCAATCTCGTCCATTCCACCCTGGTTGTTCCCATTGCCAAAGACCTCAATATACGAGAGGAGTTAAAGGACAAGAAAGAACTACCAGTATGGCGCATAGTCCAGAATCACTTTGCAAGATATCACTCAGACTCAACACTCATATTTACAGATGGCTCCAAAGATCCAGAGACAGGGCGTGCAGGGGCAGCAGCTTATATCCCAGTGAGGAATACACATATAGAGAAAAGGGTAACAGACCATGTGTCAGTATACACCACAGAGCTGTTGGCATTGGTGCCGTCATTGAAATGGATAGAGGAGAAAGAAATACATAACAGTGTAATTGCATCTGACAGCTTTTCAGCATTATCGAGTATACGATCAGGCAGATCTTCATCTAGAACGGACATAATAAATGAAGTATTTCTAATGTTATATAAAATGCAAATCAAAGGCATAGCAACTCGTTTCATCTGGTTCCTGCTCATGTTGGTGTGGAGGGTAATGAACAGGGGGATATTCTGGCCAAACAAACACTCAGAAGTATGAACATAGACATAGAAGTTCCACTCAGCAAAGCGGAGGTTCAAACATTCATTCAGAAATATGCACAAACAACATGGCAAGATCATTGGGACCTTAGTGATACAGGAAGACATCTTATAACATTCAAAGGTATGTGGGGGATGGAAGGAAGGTGGGTTTAAAAGAAGAGAGGAAAATGTCATTTCTCGGATGAGAATAGGTCATACAGGTCTCAATCATACATTAAGTATAATAGGAAAGCATCCAACCGGAAAGTGTATACACTGCAGCCAGCCAGGAACTGTTGAGCATGTTTTACTGCTTTGCAGGAAATATAGTACTCAGAGAAATGTGCTTTTCCAGACACTGAAGAAAGCAAAATGCCATGACTTGTCGCTATCAGGGCTGTTAGGGAAAACATCAGGCAATATATATTGAGAGATTATTACGTTTCTAAGAGAAATTGATACATTTAAAATAATCTAGAGTTTTGGTTCTTTGTTTTGTTTCTTTTGTTTATTGTTTTCTGCTTAGTCTCTTGTCCACACTCCAGTCCAGTTGGTGGCGGTAATGCACCTACAGGTTGGTTTGCCAATAAACACGGAAGAAGAAGAAAAAGAAGGAAGTAGATGGACGTGATTTTAAAGTTCTTTGCAATCCGACAAAAACCGAGAGAAGAACAAGAAGAAGAGGTGAGTGGATTAAACACACGCAGAGGTTTCATTACGTGTATTTACACCTGTTAGCTTAGTTTACAGTTAATCACGAATCAGAAGTTATCTTATTTAACACAGCTGTAATATTGGAAGAAAGAAACTCACAAAAAAACGTGTGAAATTATGCGCCAAAAACAGTCTCAAATTATCTTTAAATAAAGCCTAACAGCTAAAGTCTAAAAGTCTAACAGCTACAGTTATTATTCCAGTGCGGCTCTGGGTGAGGAACAGTTGATTTGTAATGCTAAGCTGACTTTATGTTAGTTATTTATTACACCAGTTGTCTTTAAGACAGTTTGAGTTGTTGTGTTGGTGTCTTTACCATAGATATAGTTTTAAATATATGCTTGTTAGCATCGCAATTCTGTGACGCAGCATTTTCCCATTGAAATGAATGGGGTTCTTCAGTTAGCAGCTAGCGCTAAGCTAAGCGACGGTTCAGCTCATTAGATAAATAGATATACTTTATTTAAATAATTATTTACCTTAAACTGAGAAATGATTGTGTCACAGCAGAAGTGTTTTCAGGCATTACACACGTTTAGTTTGAGTACATTATTTATCCCACAGTATATTCATAAGTTATATGCATACCGTTTAGTTTGAGTAAACGCTCCCCTTGTGCCTTCAGCATATTGTGTTAGTACGGTAACTCTTCTTTATTGCCGTTAGCATACTGGTTTCTGTGAGGTAACTCCTTTATGTTACAGGATGAAGCCTCAGTTTATTGACTTGTTGTTTCTAGTCTCCTCCTGACTTAGAGTCCTGGAGCTGTGAGTTTCTCCTCTTCAGAGAAGCAGCTTTATTACTGTCTCCTATTGTCGCAGACAAAGTAGCACTACATGGAAATATTCAAGTAAAGTAAAAGTACCTCTAAATAGTACTTAAGTACAGTACTTGAGTAAATGTACTTGGTTACTTCTCACCTCTGCTATGAACCTACGAAGTAGCTGTGGATTAGTTTGGTTGTGTGTGTCGGTTGTATTGAGTTGTCTTGTTTTGTGTCAGCTGTAGTTGTGTTGATTATTTCAGAGACCCAGCCGGAGAAGGAGCACTGAGAGCAGCATGGAGGAGAACAAGGAGACCCCTGGAGCTCAGGTCAGTGTGCACTTCATCACAATATATTCCTAATTCCATCGTTTCCGCCAGGCGGGCGTCTTGCCGTCATTTGACGCCCTTATTCAGCTCGGAACGCCCTGGACTCGAGCCGAGGGCGTCCAGAAGAGTTTTTATCGCTTGAAATGAGGAAACAGGAGAAGGACATCCCTCTGCTGGAGGGGCAAAGGAGTCTGGTGGGATTCTTTTCACCGCCAGCAAAGCGTGTTCCTGTGCTAGTGGAGCACGCGCGTGAACTGCGAGCGCCGGAGCCTCGCAGCGGCGAAACTGAGGCTCTGGTAAACTGTGGTAACATGAAGAGCCGCTTGGGAGCCGAAAGAGCCGGCTCTTCTTAGTGAGCCGAGCCAAATGATCCGACTCACTAAAAAGAGCCGGGATTCCCATCACTAATACGTGAAGAGATAGTATCTGTAAGGGACGGCTCAATTCAAAATTCAAGTCCAGGGTTTCCCCTCACAGAGCCTTCACTTGGGCCGCCCAGGTTTAACGGCCACCAAAGGATATTTCCCGACCCATTCATTATTATTTTTGTATCCGTCCGCGAGCACGACGCCATCTGCAATCGATTTGCTAGTGGACAATGATCCCTCGCTGGCTGTACCTGTTCGCTCTGCTATCGCGTGAAGGGTCTGCTAACAAGCAGCCAACAGAAAGGTTCACGTTCACGTTGTTGCACCTCACGAATGCCTAACACTGTTATCCCCAAATGAAAGATCACAACCCGTTTGAAATATACAATATGAATGCACAATATGGTTAGATGGAGGTTAGAACGTTGTTGTCTACGGTTCTTTAGTTGTCAGATCAAGTCTGAAATGTGACTTGCATCACAGCTGCTCCATGAGTAACATCAACATAGACACATAAGACAAACACAATACATGAGAAACAAACAACTAACATGTAACATAACAGCAGGACCAGTGAGAGCTGCTCAAAGAGCCTTCAGCCTGCATCTGATCTGCAGCTCTGTGTTCCCTGAGAGGACTGACTGGAGCACAAAGGATGCTTCAGGCTGACTTCAGTGAATCTCCATCAGATGGTAGCAGTTCAGATTCTCTGTTGGAGCATGCTTTGGGTCCCAGGTGATGCTGGTGGACAGCCTCTCAGGTTATTATGGTCTGTGAGTCAGAAAGTCTCTGGCAGGGTGACCAACAATCTTTGAGCAGATTTCTAACAGGTGGAGCAGTTTTGCCGAAGTAACAACATCCTGATACCGGTTAGTAAAAACCATGAATTAATGCTTTGACAAGTGTAGGAGCAGACTCAGTTGTGGTGGCTTAAAGCCCAGCTCTGCTCCGCGCCGTCCGTTTAGATGAGCCTGGTCAGATTAATAAGAAAAGGAGTTCAAAACACCGGCATACAAGTTATAACAATAATCTGATTTTAATGGTAAAAAGACAAAATACGAAAATACAGAGTGCCCCGTAACGGAGCACTCCGGGCTCCCCGCTCCACTGCCGTGCGATACAGGTATCGGGACCGGCCAGTCAGCAACAGGGGGCATTTGGCATGAATAAACAACAGTATATATGAACCTTTTTGGGGCGGAGAGTCACTTCTTATCTTCCACTGGATTCTACTCCTTTAATTTCCCAGGGAAGGTTTCCCACAAACTGTTCTTTCTCAAACAATCAAACATTGGCCCCAAAAAGAACCTTGAAAAGGACATGTGTGTGCGTTTGGTAAAGAGGAAGTGTGTGTGTGTTGATATCTTGGACAGGGAGTGTATGTGTGTCAGGGTGTCAGAGAAAGTGTGTGTGTGTGGGTGTGTGTGTGTGTGTGGGTCAGGGAGTGTATTGTGTGTGTTTGTCAGGGTGTCTGGGAAAGTGTATGTAAGAAGGTTTATATATATATAGGATTACTTAAAAACAGTCCCAAATAATACATGTTCACTTCAATACAGTTCAAGATAATACCTGTTTACTCCTTTTAAAATGTGTGTTTTCTGAATGGAGATCGGCTAAGCTAACGCAGTATATGCTCCGACCGTCCACACTCACAACAACGGCCTACAGACAGAAATAAACCAGCGACTGTATTCGCCATGACACAGGCAGTCTGTGGTTTGGACTTGTTTCACTTGTGTCTAGTTTCTGAACAGATACGAGGAGCTGTGAGCTCTGAGGGCTAACAGCTAACGGCTGATGTTGGTTTTGTGGTTCACATTGAAGATGACGTCACGGCTCCGCCTACACTGCGTTACTATAGTTACTGCCCCAGTTTCTAAACTGTATTGGAAACGCAGGATCAAGTGAGCCTGGCCTACCTATTAGGGTTGCCAGAAACCGACCATGATCAAAATCGATTATTCGGCAGCCCTGGCGAATAATAATCGATTATTCGACCGACCGCCGCCACCCCCCCCCCCCCCCCCCCCAAACAAAACTCAGACAAAAGGAATTCCATTGTTTTCTTTACTGGAACATGTTTAACAGTACAAACAAAATAAACGACAAATAAGCCTTCATCAACATGATGTTGGTTTATTTTTGGTTATTTTCTAAAGTGCCTGCCATTGCTTTTATTTGGAGATGCGCTATGCGCGCACAATGTATTTATTGCAATACAGCCATTATTAAATACAGGCTACAGCTTGTATTAATAATATCAGTATTGCAATACATATTATTATAGCAATTTATTTATTGCAATGCTATTATTAATACAGGCTATAGACTATTATTAATAATAGCAGCATTGCAATAAATAAATTGTGCGCGCATCTTCAAATAAAGGCAATAGCAGGCACTTTAGACAATAACAAAAAATAAACCACCATCATGTAGCCTGTATTAATAAGCAGCATTTAAATACATTCAATAAATAGCCTATTGTGTGTGCGTGCATCTCGCATCTTCAAAAAAAAGTCAATGGCAGGCACTAGAACAATAGGCCGTACAATTTCACCTTCATAGCCTAGTTAACAATCACGAATAAATAATAATGCAGTAATCAGTTAACAAATACAATAGCATCACTTGCTTATGCATCGAAATAATAAATCAAAATGGCATTATAGTCTATAAATAACAGTAGGCCTATTGTATTGAACATTAACAAACAGTAGCGAGTGAGTCTTTTAGGCTATAGAAATTAGGCTCCAAATAATACAAATTAAAGCTTCACTTGCAACAACAAAACGTCTTACTATTTAGTTGTTCTTGTTCAAAAAGATGAGCTGGTCAACGTGGTCAGGGTGTAGCCGAGAGCGCAGCCGGTTAAGGATTAGTCCTGCCGCCGAGAAAACCCTTTCCGAGGGCACAGATGTGGCCGGCACACACAAATATGACCTCGCAAGTTTTGCCAACCTTCCGTACTTCGTCTCATTTACTCTCCACCAATCGAGGGGATCCAAATGGGGAGCGATGCACTTTTCATCACAGTAGTGACTTAACTCCATTTCAGGAGTTACAGGTTCCTCCGCGTGGTATTCTTCTCCAAACAATGTTAGCATTGCTGACTTGTTGTCGTAACGTGGTCTCTTGGTCGCTGCAGACCCCCTCGCTGACTCAGAGGAGGAGGAGGAGGAGGAGGAGTCCTCGGTGATCTCTGGTCTGGCGTCTGCTCCTAAAGCTGAAAGCAGCTCCTTGACTCTGGCCTTGACAGCATCCCTGAGCGCATCGTTAGCAAACTTCAGATGTTTATGCCGTGGGTCAAGAAACGATGCGATGAACGGAACGTTCTTGGCACTCTCCACTTTGTCGGGTTTCGGTCGCCGTTTCAGTGACACAGACACGGTTTGCTTGTACTCCGCAACCTTTTTAGACTCTCCTGGAGCAACAGGCAGGTGTTTGGTCAGCAAAGTTGCCGTGACAGGATAAATCATGGAGCTGGAAACCCCTGACTCTCCACACAGGGCAGTAGTAGCGCATTTCAGGGAGCGCAACACCGGCAGCATCTCTTCCATCACGATCCAGCTGTCATCGGCTAGGTCAAGGGTCCTAGCGTCTGACAGAGTTGTGACACTTCGGTCAGAAAGAACCGCAGCAACAGCCCAGCGCTGCTCCAGCAGGCGATCAAACATGTCGTAGATGGAATTCCACCTTGTACGGCAGTACTGTATCAGGCGGTGAACTGGCAGTGTTTGATCAACCTGAAACATAATCAGAATTAGCTTTGTCACATCACAGTTTTAAGTAAAAGAAAAGAAGCAAAAACGTGTTTGTATGCAAGTTCTATCATTTTTGTTACTTCCATAAAAAAGAAAAGGAAAAAGAAAGGGGGTGCAAACAAAGAAACAAAGAAACCCGTTTCTGACACAGCGCCTGTGTTGCTACTGTGCTGTGGTGGAAATGTGACACAAGTCGACTGGCACCAGCGACAATATGATGGATGGCCTTCAGCTTGAATCCATCATTGATTGCAAGTTGGAGTGTATGGGCATAACATGGACTTGAATCCCAATCCAAGTACTCATTATTGGCGAGAGTGACATTGCTCGCGTTGTCATGTACACACGCAGTCACTTTCTCCAGTATCCCCCAGGACTCGGTAGCACTGCGGAGCCCCTCGGCTAAATTCTCTGCCGTGTGCCGTTCGGGCGTTGCACGGGTCTGTAGAACCGCACTCTTCATCTCCCATTCACTGTCGATGTAATGGCAGGTTATGGTAACGTACGATTCTGTTGTGAGTGCTGTCCACCCGTCGGTGGTTATCGACACCTTTGAGACAGTTGACAAGCTTCTGCGCAGATCTTCTGCCTTATCCTTGTACAGCTTTTCAATACGTGTGGTCATTGTAGTACGGCCCGGGACCCTGTACTCTGGTTCCACGCATGTGTGTCGGTGTGTGCTGCAGCAGCAGTCTGCTCTGCAATGCATGCAGGCTTCCTCCAAGTTTACATTAAAACAAACTGGTGGTGTGACCAATGGCCATTTACAATGATTAATACTATTACTATTATTAGCATTAGTCTATTTTGGTTGAAACTAAGCCAGAAAAAAAAATAAGAAAGTTTGACAAAGATGCGGCCATTAACACTAGAACCGCCAACGGGTACATTTTACCCGCAGCTGTTTTTTGATTGTGTGTAACTTTTTTTCAATAACATATTAAAGTCTCCCAGTCCGTGACTTTTCCTGAAAGTGTGTTATGTAGCACCCTCTGTTGTTAACAATTGTCAATATGAAGTCAGATTTAAAAAAAAAATGCCATTTATACCTATATCCGCCAGCAGGTAATATTTACCTCATAGAAAATGCAGCGTAAACATGACGTGTTGCTATAGCAACGCCTTTTGTCTACTGCGGTTCCTTATAGATAGATAGAGAGATAGATGGATAGAGAGCTAGATAGTGTAACATCTTGGAGAATACAAGATCTTGGATGACTGAGCTCACGTTGAGGACGTAATGCATGTGTGCAGGTTACGTGCCAGTTGAATAAAGATGGACACTCGGAATGAGAGAAGTAGTCCGCGTCGTCTGTTTATGTAGACAATTATATGTCCATAGAACAGAAGATTACAGATCGATAGATAGTTATAGATAGATAGAGAGAGATAGAGAGATTTGTACCTAAACAAAACACAAGCGTTTAAATCAGCACTCTTAGAGATATTTTATGCTTCATGTTATCTGCACAAACTATGTCATGTGAAAAGCTGAGAGTCCACAGATTCTATTGGTATAAGTTTCATCCCTGTGCGATCAAAACTCACTGTTCTGTATGATAAATAAATGAACATTGTACCTTGAAAATCAATAGCGGGTACATTTTACCCGTTGGCGGTTTTAGGTATACAGCGACCTCTGGCGGTTCTAGTGTTAAACAGGCAGCGGGTCCGCTGTGTGTAGAAAGAGAGAGAGAGAGAGACGCTGAGCTGCACGGTGCAGCGATCAGCTGATACGGAGCATATGAGAGAGCTGCAGTCCGCGGGGCTCGGCCTCGCCTCCTGTCCTCACAACTCTTATTAATCCCAGTACCGGGCAATTGTTATTTGTTCCTACTCGGAACCGAGTTTTGCTTCCCAACCCTGCCACTGTGCTACACTTCCCGCTACACTTCCCGCTCCGCTCCGCCCGCCCCGTTAACTGTACAGAAAGCGGCGAGATGCATTTCCTTAGGAATCGACAAGCAGAACCGAAACTACATTTCTAAACGAACAATGGAGGACACGTACAATTTGTGAATGAGTTCTGCCTTTTGTAAACTGAATGTATCAATAATTTGTCAAGAAATCAGGGCGAAAAACGTCACTTGTCCGCCGGACAAGTCAATTGAAAGATCTACTTGTCCGATATTGTAAATAACACGTCCTGGACGGTGGGACGTGTACTTCGCAAACTGTTTTTATCATTAATCTGATGGAACTGTGTCATGGTGTCTGAATTGATTTTAGTTGGACACAGAGACAACACATTTGCTGTTCCTGATGCAGAGGCACTGACTTCTTGTCTGATTTTCTGAATGTTGTCAGTGAAGAAGGCAAAGTCATTGCAGGCCCTGGTGGATAGAAGTTCAGAGGCTTCTGCCACTGGGGGGTTAGTTAGTCTGTCGACGGTAGCAAACAAGGCACGTGCGTTGTTTTTGTTTTTGGCAATGATGTCCGAGAAGAAAGACTGTCGAGCAATTTTCAATTCCAAATGATAAAGGCCAAGTCTCTCTTTATAGATTTCAAAGTGAACCTGGAGATTTGTTTTTCTCTACCTACGTTCAGATTTTCAACACTCTTTTTTCTGTTCTCACGGTCATGGCCTTTCTCCATGGAGATATGTTATTGCCAGTCACTTCCTTTACCCTAGTTGGAGCAATGGCATCTATAACATTTTTATTTTTGAATTAAAATGATCTACTAGCTCATTTACTGAGATGTTAGCAGGGGCAAGTGTGGAAGAAACATTCAGAGTAAACATTTCCCTAGTATTTTCAGTTAAATATCGCTTTGTGGTTACCTCTTTTTGAACATTTGTGTCAACAGAAATAGAGCTCTCAAAGGAATGATCAGAGAGCGCAACATCAGTCACCACAACCTCAGAGATATTCAGACCCTTTGAGATCCTTAAGTCCAGTGTGCCCCTTATTTTGAGCGGGCTCCGTCACATGCTGAGTCAGTCCATAGTTATCAAGACAGCCCCTCTGTCCTGGGGGTTGTCAACATGTTAAAATCACCAACACTGACTAGATGGTCAAAGTCAAAACACACTATAGACAGCAGCTCAGTAAAGTCATCAAAAGAAGCTAAAAGAAGCTAAGAGCACAGCTGAACTCCCGCGGCCCTGGGGGGCCCCTACATTGGTTGTGATGGCAGATGACAGGGTTTTGTTAACCTTCACAAGTTGCTCTCTCCTGGTGAGGAAAGCGGCATACCAGTAAATCAGGTATGGATTTACTTCAATTTTGGCCATTTTTGACACCAAGATGTCTGCTTGTATTGTGTTGCTGCTGAGAAGTCTAGGAAGAGCGCTCTTGCATAGGTGTGACGTTTATCTAAATGTTTAGTGATGATATGACCCAGAGTAGCAACAGTACCACCCCCTTGCTTACAGGCAAATTGGTATGGATCGAGTATGTCTTGTCCGTCACAATAGGTTTAGCTGAAGAGGTCATTCTTCTCATGGTGTCCCACACTTTTTTGGGGTCTTTGGCTTTTAAAAGCATTTCCCAAAAGCTCTCTGTGTGCCAGTTTTGATTCCCTCAATTTGACTTTCAGTTATTTCTCTGTCCAAGTGCTCCCATAGCTATTTTCCTGGTTTTTATAACTTTTTTTAATGTCGTTAGTCACATATGATTCATTACTTGGATAGATTTGTATTTCTTTAGTGGGAACACAGAAGTTAATATAGTCTTTAGGGATGCTCCGATCGATCGGTCTCCGATCGAGATCGGCCGATACTCACTCTCTACCGATCGATCGGTGCTCTCTAAACATGCCGATTGCATGACGTAAAATACATGACACTTTTCTCTGTGCGGCAAAACAAACTCGCCAGAATGGCTTCACCGGTCTGGCAGTATTTTAATATGTCCGAAAAAGACAGTAAAATAGTGGTATGCAACGTGAAGCTGAAATCCTGCAGCTGCGCCCGCCGCACCGGTAAGCGGAGCAAAACACACAAGAGTTAGACCTGACACACTTAGCTATTTGATCTACCTCTGGAACTAGCTACACTAGATATACATATATTTATTCTTCACTGTCGGGTCACTCATTACTGGATCAGTGAGCTGCATGAGATACTGACAGGCTGTCAGGAGAGGGAGAGAGGAAAAGAGAGCGCTTCCGCTCATTTCTCCCGTGTTATTATTAGGGTTGCAAAATTCCGGGAATTTTCAAAGATGGACATTTTCCATGGGAATTTATGGAAATAAACTCGGAATTTTCAAAGTTGAATGTTTGCTCTTCGTGGGGAACTTAAATATAGTTGGGAAAAGTATATTTTAGCATAATCTTGACTAAAACAAACGGATGCCGTTCAAGTACACTTCCATATCCATGCCATAGCACACTGCTCACTGCATGGCTATTGGGACCACACCCCCTACAGGCACTGTGCATTCCTCCATCACATGCACAGATGAGTAATATTTAACTCAACATTCCTGTTTTCGTTCTTCAATGAAACAAATTATTGTTCAATAAAATAATTAAAACTTGTTCTGTTCTACTTAAAAAAAAAAAAAAAAAACTGAAATGTCATGTTTTTTGTTTAATTTTGCATCGAATATTTCCAAAATTCACCAGCTTAAATTCCCATGGAAACTTTCCGGAAATTTACCAGAAACTTTCCGCCCCTTTGCAACCCTAGTTATTATCCAAAGTGAATGTAGTCTTGTACATCATTTGAATGTAATAATTAAGTTGATTGTTGTTTGTGGAAGCTCAACAATGAGCCCCATTAACTGAGTGTTAAAGAGCAACTTGCATGTTAGAGATCCGTGAATACATGTGTAGGAAAATGATGAATACACTAGATTTTCAAAAATGATATACAGAAATATACATATAAGCCTCCGCACGTGACGTAACATGGGGGAGAGCGGCCGGTCTAACGTATGAATAAACATGGATCACAATGCTAGTTTTGACCAAGCGGCAAACTCTGGGGAAGAGCCAGGACGCCAATAAGGAAGTGCCACACACTGCAGTTCATCTAGTGGCCAGTAGGAGCAGGCTGCAGAAGGGAGCAATTTCCATAGACCCCCATGTTAAAATGCCCTACTTTACAGCAGAAATAAACATGTTTACATCGTGGTTCAAAAAACCAAATTCTGTGTATAGTTAGATTCCCCCTTCATGACTACTGTGTGGGGGATGAATTTTTTCTCAACTCATCGGTTTAATTAATATTAAGCCTTAAAGCTTTTGCATAAATTAGGGCGTGGTCACTTTGATGTACATGTCTCACTGTCAGCTAACAGCAACTTGTCCACTCTGCTAGGCTACAACCATAGAGGCTACAACGTTAGTTAGTTGTAGTTACTGTACTTGACCCTTTAGCCGTGTTCGTGGTGATTGTGCCTTTTAGGGAATATTGTTACAAATACCAGACAATTAAAATGTTGTGCTGTGCCCTTGAATGTACGAACAGAACTTCCAAGAAGTCTAAAATTATAATATTATACATGTTAACCCCGTTCGCCGGTGTTTGTGTGCTTGGTAGCTTAGCTTGCTACTTATTAGCCATTTAAGGACGTAACCCTTTATACATACATTTACATTTTAGTTTATGATTCAATCTTGGGTAAGACTTTTATAGTCTATGGCTATGACGCCCATAATGCTAAACGGGAGCAAATGTTAATAGGGGACCCAATTATCCCAGTGGTGGCCGCCGGAGCTAATGGAGCCATAGGGGGCTAGCTCCAGCCGGTGTCCCGGAGCCAGCCCACTGCGGCTCCGTTAGGTCCGGGCGGTGGAGTCCGTCTTTTCTCAACGTGTGAATGACGAGCATTAAGAATAACAAAATATAGCTAATTCGCAAAGAACACATGTGGAACACAGGTGGAGCTACCGCACACGCTATTTGTTGTTTGTTTATATCAGTTTGTTCTTCTTCTCTGTTTTCCGGTTGTTGCCTGTTTTTGAATGAAGAATACACACTACCGCCGCCTGCTGGTAAGGAGAGTTATTGCCACTTACGCATGCGCAGTTCGTACGTGCTCGGCTGAAGTCTTTGCGGTGTGCTCCAGTCTGGCTCCAGTGCAACACATCGCCAACACACAGGAGAACACGCTGACGCAACAGCGTGAGCAGAGATAGACTGCGCAAAATATACAGATGGCAGGAGACAGAGGACAGCCATGGTCAGATATGAAAACATTCAGGAGCTATCTGGATCAGTCTTATGGAAACTGAACTAAAGGGAACATTTGAAACTTTAGCAGTCTGCGTGATCTGCCTGTAGGGAGGGGCGGGCCGGCCCTGCGAGTAAAGTAACGAATGACTTTATGTAGAGAGTAACGAAGTAGTGTAATGTATTACTTTTTTTTTTTTAAAGTAATATGTAATATATTACTTTTTTTTTTAGTAACGACCCCATCTCTGGTGGTGACTGATGTTGCACTCTCTGACCATTCCTGTGTTTTCTTTGAGAGCTCTATTTCTGTTCACAAAAATGTTCAACAAGAGGTAACCACAAAGCGATATTTAACTGAAAATACTAGGGAAATGTTTACTCAGAATCTTTTTTCCACACTTGCCCCTGCTAAAATCTCAGTAAATGAGCTAGTAGATCATTTTAATTCAAAAATTAAAAATGTTATAGATGCCATTGCTCCAATTAAGGTAAAGGAAGTGACTGGCAAGAAAATATCTTCATGGAGAAAGGCCATGACCGTTAAAACAGAAAAAAGAGAATGTCGAAAAGCTGAACGCAGGTGGCGAAAAACAAATCTCCAGGTTCACTTTGAAATCTATAAAGAGTTACTTGGCCTTTATAATTTGGAATTGAAAAACGCACGACAATCGTTCTTCTCTGACATCATTACCAAAAACAAAAACAACGCACGTGCCTTGTTTGCTACCGTCGACAGGCTAACTAACCCCCCAGTGTCAGTAGCCTCTGAATTTCTATCCACCAGGGCCTGCAATGATTTTGCCTCCTTTTTCACTGACAACATTCAGAAAATCAGACAAGCAGTCAGTGCCTCTGCATCAGGAACAGCAAATGTGTTGTCTTTGTGTCCAACTAATATCAATTCAAACACCATGACACAACAGGATTTGTCAAAGATGTTTTGCCTTGCATGGCCTCAGATTTACTTCATATAGTAAACAAATCTCTTCACTCAGGTATTTTTCCACAGGCCCTGAAAACTGCAGTCATTAAACAGCTCTTAAAAAAGAATAATCTAGATGCTTCCGTAATGAACAATTACAGGCCCATATCAAACCTCCCATTTCTAAGTAAAATCATTGAAAAAGTTGTTTTTCAACAGTTGAGTAATTTCTAGCATTTAAATAACTGTTTTGATGTGTTCCAGTCAGGCTTTCGTCCAAACCACAGCACTGAGACTGCTCTTGTAAAGGTCTTTAATGACATCCACTTAAACACAGACAGTGGCAGAACTTCAGTGTTAGTATTATTAGATCTCAGTGCTGCGTTTGACACTGTTGACCACAACATATTACTAGACCGACTGGAAAACTGGGTGGGACTTTCGGAAACAGATCTAAATTGGTTTGAATCCTACTTAAAGGACAGAAACAACTTTGTTTCTATAGGTAAATACACATCTGAGTTGACAAATATGACATGTGGGGTACCTCAAGGCTCCATCTTGGGGCCTCTTCTCTTTAACGTCTACATGCTACCACTGGCTCAGATAATGAAGAACAACAAAATAAGTTACCATAGCTATGCGGATGACACGCACATTTACGTAACAATTTCACCAGGAGACTATGCTCCAATTCAAACACTGAGTAAGTGCATTGAACAAATCAATGACTGGATGTGTCAGAACTTTCTCCAATTAAACAAAGATAACACTGAGGTAATGGTTTTTGGAGCCAAGGCAGAACGTATAAAAGTTAGCGCTGATCTTCAGTCTGCAATGTTCAAACCAACAGATAAAGCCAGATATCTAGGTGTAGTCATGGACTCTGACCTGAGTTTCAACAGTGACATTAAAACAGTTACTAAATCAGCCTACTATCACCTAAAGAATATATCTAGGATTAAAAGACTAATGTCACAGCAGGATTTGGAAAAACTTGTCCATGCTTTTATCTTCAGTAGACTCGACTACTGCAATGGTGTCTTCACAGGTCTCACTAAAAAATCTATTAGAAAGCTGCAGCTGATTCAGAACGCTGCTGCTCGAGTCCTCACTAACACTAAGAAAGTGGATCACATCACTCCAGTTCTGAAGTCTTTACACTGGCTTCCTGTGTGTCAAAGAATATATTTCAAAATACTGCTGCTGGTTTATAAAGCACTGAATGGTTTTGGCCCAAAATACATTTCTGACCTCCTGCTAAATTATGAACCATCCAGATCTCTCAGGTCTTCAGGGACTGGTCAACTTTCTGTCCCCAGAGTCAGAACTAAACATGGAGAAGCAGCGTTCAGTTATTATGCTCCAAATATCTGGAACAAACTCCCAGAAACCTGCAGGTCCGCTGCAACTCTGACTACTTTCTTTTTGTCGCTGCTTTTAATTGAACTATTCATATCTTAGACTGCACTGTAACTTTTATCCATGTATTTTTTCTTTTAATGCTTATTTTAAATGCCATTTTCTTAATGTCTTTCATTTTTTGTAAAGCACTTTGAATAGCCTTGTGTTGAAAAGTGCTATATAAATAAACTTGCCTTGCCTTACACACAAATACCGCCTCCTCTGGTTTTCCCCGAGTTCGCATCACTGTCTGCTCGAACAAGGGTGAGTCCGGGTACTTCAAAGAGATTCAGGCTTTGTAGATTGTAGACAACTTTCCGTGAAACATAATAAAGAGGCCTCAAGAAACTCATGACAGTACCTTGTGTATGTCCTTAGTGTGTCCATGTTGTTGCTCAATGAGCGCAGGTTTGTGAGAATGATGGAAGTGGTGGCCGGCTGAATATCCGGCGTAGGCGATTCTGAACGCCTCCCCTCCTTCCTCATCTCTTTTTCCTGGTGTTTCTAAGCGGCTCCCGAGGGATTTCATCTAATATCGAAGAGCACAGGTGGCTTGTTGTATTCGTAGGAAGCCGATCGCATTGTAGCTCTAGCATAGCCTGGCGGCTGTAGCAGCGTAGAGGCCGGGTCTCCTCGCCATACCTGTTCGTGCTGTCACTCAGGTGTGTCTTGGAAAGTGAATGGCCAGACAAGTGTTGGAGTAAGTCATACATGCAACTCTCAAGTTACTGGGGTGAGAGTCAAACAAGTTAAGTCCTACGAAATCCTGATGAATAACCCCAATTTCCGCATTTAAATCAGTTAAGAGACAGTGGTTATGAAAACTAGGGTTTTATTTTCAACATTAACAACAATGGAGAGTGGGGCTCTGAAATCATAAAGTGTGTGTGTGTGTGTGTGTGTGTGTGTGTGTGTGTGTGTGTGTGTAAAAAAAAACATAGCAGCATGCGGTAGCTGTTCTAATGAAGGTAAACACAGGGAAGGCACAGCTCTTTGCAGCTGGTGCTGCTCTTCTGAGATTCTGCTGAGTTACACGTTACTGCCTCCTGGTGCTGCCGAGATTTCATGAAATGAAGGAGGTTTTTCTTCTATAAAACAGCTGTGGGCAGCAGATAATGAGTCACAGACATGAATACATAGGTCAAGGCAGACTGGTTCACAGACTCTCCTGTTTTGCCCATCCGGTGCTTGAACAAATAACTCTACACCCCTGGCCGAAATGTCCCTAAAATGAAGTCCGAGTTTGAAATATATCTCAAATAATGTATGTATTTCCCCACATAAACATAACAGTCTGCAATGAAACGGCTGTCTACTGTGCGCTCCACTTCCTACTTTCTCCTGCGAACGAGATACTTTCTCTTTTTTTTTTTCATTGCCCTCTAGGTGCTTAGTACAATGCAAATATTTTATTTTAAAAAGTAAAGTCCTTTCGAGTCATCTGTCTCACGCCTAAGTCAAGTCTCAAGTCATGAATTCAAAGTCAAGTCGAGTCTTTTATCAATGTTAGTCAAGCAAGTCTCAAGTAAAAAAATATGCGAGTCAAGTCATGTGACTCGAGTCCCCCACCTCTGGTATATACTTTGGTTATAATATTACTGTATCAAATATAATACAAATATAATAAACACAAACAGTTGATAAGTAGTATTTTGTTAACTCAAGGTTTATATGAAGTGAGTTTTTATTGTATTAACTTGTGTATTTATGCTTTTTCGATTGACTTTCTCTCTTTCTCTGTCTGTTCTAGAAACCGAAAGGAAGAGAGAGACGTCACAGCTGTCAGCAATGTGACAAATCCTTTACAACATCTGGACATTTAAAGCGCCACCTGCATATTCACACAGGAGAAAAACCTTACAGCTGTGAAGAGTGTGGGAACACTTTCACTCAATCAGGTTATCTCAAAATACATAAACGTATTCATACTGGAGAAAAACCATACAGCTGTGTAGAGTGTGGGACAACTTTCACTTCATCAGGTGCTCTCACATCACATCAACGTATTCATACTGGAGAAAAACCTTACAGCTGTGAAGAGTGTGGGAAAACGTTCACTCAACCAGGTAATCTCAAAAGACATCAACGTATTCATACTGGACAAAAACCGTACCTGGTGTGAAGAGTGTGGGAAAACGTTCACTAGATCAAGTCATCTCCAAAACATCACCTTATTCACACTGGAGAAAAACCGTACAGCTGTGAAGAGTGTGGGAAAACGTTCACTACATCAGATGCTCTCGCATCACATCACCGTATTCATACTGGAGAAAAACCGTACTGGTGTGAAGAGTGTGGGACAACTTTCACTCAATCAGGTGGTCTCATAACACATCAACGTATTCATACTGGTGAAAAACCGACAGCTGTGAAGAGTGTGGGAAAATGTTCACTACATCAAGTAGTCTCAAAAAACATCAACGTATTCACACTGGAGAAAAACCGTACTGGTGTGAAGAGTGTGGGAAAACTTTCACTCAATCAGGTGGTCTCATAACACATCAACGTATTCATACTGGTGAAAAACCGTACAGCTGTGAAGAGTGTGGGAAAACGTTCACTACATCAAGTCATCTCAAATCACATCTTCGTGTTCACACACTCTTAAAACCATAGTGGTGTTAAGAGTGTGGGAAAACTTTTTCTTAAAGTATTCACTTTAAAATCCATGAGCGAGTTTCACTGTTCATTAATCTGCAGAGTAGTTTCTCTGCAGATTGTTGTTTAATAAAATGTTGTGACTTTAAACACACAGAGCCGAGCTTGAATGACACAAGCACACGTGTATTCCATGCAACTCTCTGATTGGTCAGGTGACTTACCTCTGTTGCATTCACTGAACACGGGAAATTGCAGTCCTGCTGTCCTCTCTTGTCAGGATGAGGTTCACGTAAAGCAACAGTTAATGTATTATATTATTGAGGTGTCTCAAATATGGCACCTGCTAATGGATGATAGGTTTACATCTAAAAACGTATTGTGTTCAGGACCTTGGTCTCAGACTCAAAAAAGCCTTTCTCGCCTACCTGTCCACTTTGCATACCTGAGATCCTGCAGTCATTTCTCAAAGACGGTGGGTATATAGGGAGGTGCAATCTCCTGATGAGACTGTATTATAGTGGAAATCTGCAACCCTAGGAAACAAGATCACATTAGGATAATCAATTTATTAGGGCTGTCAAGTTAACGCCACTAATTATTTTAACGCGATTAACGCATGTGTATTTTTTTCCTCGGCCGCCCTGTAGTTTCAGAGCGCATCGAGTTTAAAATACCATCTACAAGCTGATGCTGCTGACAGCCCCGCTCCTGCCGCCCGCTTGTGGCAGACCACACTTCCACGCTCACCGGCAGGCACCGACTGGCCATCGGGAGGACCGGGAGGGTGTGTGTGGCCCGAGCGAGAGAGAGACCTTACGTGCATTACCGTACCGCAGTGTGAACGCGGCTATTGTTGTTGTTAGCATCTGGTGCTAGCTAGCTGCGCTAACGGATATAAGGAGCTGTTTAAATGAAAACAGAGGAGCGCTCTATCCACACAACTGCGCCAAGCACTTGACTTGATGCAGGAAGCAGACAGTGGGACATTGTACGAAAAGTCAGCACACTCATGATTGCAGCAACATGATTGCAGCGTCCAGGCAGCTCCCGTTCGAGCATATGCCTTGAGTTGCACATAGCTCCAACGATCACACACACACACACACACACCATTTGTATTGTATGAGAGAGGTTCCAGGTTGAATTGAGGCGAATATTTGTAATGTTCAGAGGTTGTTGTGTTTAATATGCATGAGAATATTTGTCATTGTTCAAATGATAATAAACATTAGCATAAAGCATATTTGTCCACTCATATGTTGATAAGAGTATTAAAAACATGAAAAATATTCCTCTCAGGTACATTTAGAACAGATAAAAAATGTGCGATTAATTTGCGATTAACTATGGACAATCATGAGATTAATCGCGATTAAATATTTTAATCGACTGACAGCCCTACAATTTATACAACCCATGTCCAAATCTAACCACTGACATATTTAAAGAAATAGCAGGCGATAAACATAGGAAGGAAGTTTTGGTGTGGTGATTACTAGGGATGGGAAAGATTAATCGAAATTATTCAGGTATTCGAATTTCTGTGAGGTATGCCTAAGTTGATTACATATTATCAAATTAATAATTCCAATGTATACGACAGTGCCATAGCTCAATGTGTTAGGTATAAAGGTGTGTTTTGCTCCGCTCACCGGCCCCTCACAGCGGGCAGAGCTGCAGGTGCTGATCTCTCTCTCTCTCGCATCACGTTATGTCCAAATCCATCAGATCTAAGCTAGTTCTAGCTAAATTATATGGCTGCTGTCATCTTATGCCCAAATGCTGCGCAAACTGACTTCCGCAGCCGTTGCGAGGGTTCCGGCGCTAACATTCATGAGCGTGCTCCTCCGCCCCCTGTCAACACTCGCGACACATGAGTGGCCAGCCTAAACAACAATAAACGCTGCTTGGCAACCGTGTGTGGCGGCAAAGTACAAACAAATGTTGAAAGGAGAGATTTAGTTTTGCCGGTATTCAACTTATTTTACCAGTCATGATAATAATGATTTGCACTCTAAGAAGAGTCTTCACAGACCATGGCGTCAAAAAGGAGTAATGTGTGGAAATATTTTGACCAGGTTAGTGAGTGCGGTATAGAGGTCAAACTATGCCAAATTAAACTTATATATACATACTATACCTTGCTATACCCGCAACCCTCCGTTCCAGCTGAGAGGGTCTTCTCTACAGTTGGCCTGATTGTGAATCGCCTCAGCACCGCATCTCCCCTGAGCATGTAGACATGCTCATATTTTTAAACAAGAATGAGTAGCCTATTGAATAGCTGCATTCTGTGCTTAGGCCCTGTTGTAGGTTTTTGATGTTTTAAGCATGAAAGCGGTAGGCCTTCTGTCAAACTGTGATCACCAGTTCAATACATTTGACAAATTCGACTTGGTTTCGATACTTATTTGAACATGTATTTCTTTATTTTTTTGACCCAATTTTTTTTTTATAGGATATGTACACGCCGGTTAACCGTTTTTTGGGGGATCGAATATTCGAATATACATTTGCTTTCAAATTCCCATCCCTAGTGATTTCAATGCACACAACAGTCTATGGGGCAGCAACCATGCAGACAGTAACGGAAATATAATGGAAGAAATGCTGGAGGAAAGAACACTAGTATGCCTTAATGATGGACATGGCACGAGTAGATGTACACAGGGGGAAAGTTTCGTGCCTGGATCTGACATTCGTGTCAAACTGTTTGGTTCATACATGTGAATGGTTTGTTTTGAATAACACCACTGTTGGAAGTGACCATTATCCAGTGCTTACTAAAATGAATAATAATGTATACAGTGGGGCAAAAAAGGATTTAGTCAGCCACCAATTGTGCAAGTTCTCCCACTTAAAAAGATGAGAGGCCTGTCATTTTCATCCTAGGTACACTTCAACTATGAGAGACAGAATGGGGGGAAAGAATCCAGGAAATCACATTGTAGGATTTTTAATGAATGAATTGGTAAATTCCTCGGTAAAATAAGTATTTGGTCACCTACAAACAAACAAGATTTCTGGCTCTCACAGACCTGTAACTTCTTCTTTAAGAGCTTCCTCTGAGATTCCATCGTGAGATTTTGAGTGACAACCTCCTTCCATCAGCAAGAGCATTGAAGATGAAACGTGGCTGGGTCTTTCAGCATGACAATGATCCCAAACACACCGCCCGGGCAACGAAGGAGTGGCTTCGTAAGAAGCATTTCAAGGTCCTGGAGTGGCCTAGCCAGTCTCCAGATCTCAACCCCATAGAAAATCTTTGGAGGGAGTTGAAAGTCCGTGTTTCCCAGCGACAGCCCCAAAACATCACTGCTCTAGAGGAGATCTGCATGGAGGAATGGGCCAAAAATACCAGCAACAGTGTGTGAAGACTTACAGAAAACGTTTGACCTCTGTCATTGCCAACAAAGGCTATATAACCAAGTATTGAGATGAACTTTTGTTATTGACCAAATACTTATTTTCCACCATAATTGCAAATAATTCTTTACAATCAGACAATGTGATTTTCTGGATTTCTTTTTTCTCATTTTGTCTCTTATAGTTGAGGTATATCTAGGATGAAAATTACAGGCCTCATCTTTTTAAGTGGGAGAACTTGCACAATTGGTGACTGACTAAATACTTTTTGCCCCACTGTATATGCAGGAAGGAGGTGTATAACCAGGTGGTGCTTTGCTAAAGCTGATTGGGGAAATGTAGGATATGGTGTGAGGAGGTCGGTACACCTGCCTAACATCAGAGGGAAGCATAGAGGTCATTACGAGGCACATAACGCAACATATACTAAATGCAGCAGAGAACAGTATACCCAAAGCAACAACCAAGGGTAGGAAGAAAGTGTTGGAATGAGGAATGCAGCAGGGCTATTAAAGAGCAAAACGATACATTTAGAGAATAAAGAAAGATATTACACAAAAGAATGGTTATAGAGTATCAAAGGAAAAGGGCAGCTGCTCGAAGGACAATCAAATATACAAAAAAGAGAACATGGAGAGAATTGTGTTTCTACCATTGGCAGAGGAGTAACATGAGGTGATGTCTGGTCCATTTCTAACGGCCCGTCCACACAGCGGCGTGCGTTGAGGCTTCCAACGCTTCTTGCCCATTCACTTTGAATGGGGTGACGTCACTTTTAGCCGAACTGCATTTTGGGGAAGCGACGTGGAGTGTTGCTGGCGTAACTGGCGTCAAAAGTTGAGCAATGTTCAACTTTTGACGCCTCGACGGAGCCAATGAAATCCCGTTTATGCAAATCTGCCAGTACAGCGCTAGCCAATCAAACCGGGTGTATGCTGGGAGAGACTACGCAGGTCTTTTCCTCATATTCCAAAAAATGGAGGAGAAATTAATTATAGCGGTAGTGAATCACCCGGTGCTATATGATCAGTCTCTGTTAATTTACCGGGATACAAACCGGAGAAGCCAGGCATGGAGGGAGGTGGCAGAGACAGTGGGTGGAACTGGTAGGTTTTCGCCAGTTTGGGGAGTTTATATTATATATGATATTCTGAACAAACTGTGCTGTTGTATTAGCTGTAACGTGTCTCTACTGTAGGCTAGTTTTATTATATGTACAGCACTTTGGCTCGACCAAAAATCGTTTATAAATGTGCTATATAAATAAAACTTGATTTGATATATCCAGTGTACTTAATTTTAACATTGAATGGACAGCTTGCAGGCATAGACAGTATATTTAGCCAGCATGGAATGTAGCATAAAATAGCACCATAGACATTAATGTCATAAATGTTCATCATATAAAGTGTGAATGTAAAACCTTTTATGCAAATGACAGTGATAAAGGAATTTGCTTTTCATTAATGTAGGAATAATTTAGTCAATTCTTCAAGTAGTTCAACAAATTAACTTTATTATTTCATTTCATTAGAGGAATTGTGCAGGACAAGGTGGAAGTCTCTGAGGGCCAGGTTCTGGAAGGAGAAACCTAGGGAGAAGGAGGCAAAAAGAAGCGGGCAGGGTCGTCAGGGGATATAAGATATATAAGATATAAGTGATGGGTTTTTTAACCCTATTTCTCATTGACCGTGAGACGTCCAGCAATATGCCCCGGAAAAACCCTGCCTCCACCCCCCTGTACTACTCCTGACCCCCAGCCAGGTGCCAGAGGATGAGAGCCAAAGCCAGCTAGATGAAAGCCTTGGTGAGACTCAGTCAGCAAGCTGAGGCAGGGCAGGCAGGAGAGGAGGAGGATAATGTTGAGGGCCGGGGAAGAAGGGGAAGGGAGATGTCCGCCTTTGAGAAAGGGTTGCTGTCAGCCATCGCTCCTGTTCTCTCCATGCCAGCCACTACCTCAACCTCGTCCAGTGGTGGTGGAGGAGGACGAGGACGAGTTGTTTCTCCGGGGGCCTCTTGCCTTCATTGCGAAGGCATGTCCATGGCAAAGAAAATAAGGCTGAAATTTGCCATTTCATAAGGCATTTTATGAAGCAGAGCAGGAGGAAGACTGATTCATCACTTTTTTTTTTGTTATTTACAGCCATACTGATCCACACTACATGTTTTACACTCATCACTGCACACACGTCACTCACAAATATTACATATACATTATTATAAATAAAAGTTATTTAAAGTATGTTATGGCTATACTGTGTCTTCACTTGTTTATGTCGTTTGTCAATACAACATACGGAAGATGCAGAAGCTTCATGTATGTCGATGTATAATGTGCTGTATTAATTGTGTCAGTGAAAACCTGTTGAAATCACGAGTGGTTTATCAGTAAAAACAGGGCTGAAGGAAAAAGGTCGTTAGCAATGCATAATATCAATTTAAGAAACATGTTTATTAGGAATGTTTGTTGTTAAAATGGCTCATATGGAATATTTTGCTTTTTAAAGAAAATATGGGTAGCTCTTAAAAGAGCTTTTTGGTTTGGAGGCTCTTAAAAGAGCCATGGTGACCCTACACCACGTTATGCTGCCATGGCACTGCACCCTCCTCATTGAAATAGCTGCAGAAGGTCTCCCGCAGTTGGATGGATCTGCGTGTGGCGTTGTTGGAGCCCATCCTCGGTGCATCACGCAGGGTTGGAGTAGCTGGAGCTTCATCCGTGGACTCTGCGATCGTCTTCCTGCGGAGGAAGTTGTGCAACACACAGGTGGCCTTCACACACAACTCTGCTACCTCCGGGCTGGTGGTGATGACACGCCGGAACATTCTCCACTGGGATGAGAGGATGCGAAACGCACATTCAACCACCAACCTGGCCCGGCTGAGGCGGTAGTTGAACATCCTCTTTTCGCGTGTGAGGTGACGTCCAGGGAACGGACGCAGCAGGTTGTCCATCAGCGGAAAAGCCTCATCTCCAACAACACATGGGGAAGAAGGCCGAGCCGCTCTGCTCCTGGGATGACGGTGTCAGGTGGTAGCTGCAGACTGCCATCTCTGAGGCGCTCTCCAAATGCAGAATTCCGCAGGCTCCCACCGTCGCTGCTCCTTCCAAAACCTCCGACACTACCCTGAAGAGGTACTGGGCATCCACGACAGCCAGCAGTACCAAGGAGTGGGTGGACTTATAGTTGAAGTACAGGGACCCAGAATTTGCCGGAGCCTGGATCACCACGTGCTTCCCATCAATGGCACCAACGCAATTCGGAAAGCGATGGCTCTCCAGTCCTCCGTCTGTGGTACCGGCATGGTTCCTCAACCAGGGCGGTCAGATGGCACCCGCAACCTCCCTGACAATGACAGCCACGGTTGCATGCCCGACCCGATAGCTGAATGCTATGGTCCTGTATGAGTCACCGGTTGCCAGGTACCTGAGAAAAAAGTAATATACATGATTAAAAAAAAGTATATGTCCCCACACACACACACAGACCAGAACCCCACACACACAGACCACAGAGACACACCCACACACACACAGACCCCCCCAGACCACCCCCAACACACACAGACCACACCACACAGACCACACACTCTGTTCAATACACTGCACACACTCTCTGTTCAACCACACACACTCTGTTCAACTACACACCAGTGTGCGAAAAAGTACACGTCCCACCGTCCGGGACGTGTTATTTACAATATCGGACAAGTAGATCTTTCAATTGACTTGTCCGACGGACAAGTGACGTTTTTCGCCCCGATTTATTGACAAATTATTGATACATTCAGTTTACAAAAGGCAGAACTCATTCGCAAATTGTACGTGTCCGACATTGTTCGTTTAGAAGTGTTAGTTTCGGTTCTGCTTGTCGATTCATAAGGAAATGCATCTCGCCGCTTTCTGTACAGTTAGACGGGGACGGGGTGGGAAGTGTAGCACAGTGGCAGGGCTGGGAAGCAAAACTCGGTTCCGAGTAGGAACAAATAACAATTGTCCGGTCCCAGGATTAAGAGTAGTGAGGACAGGAGGCGAGGCCGAGCCCCGGACCGCAGCTCTCTCTATGCTCCGTATCAGCTGATCGCTGCACGGTGCGGCTCAGCGTCTCTCTCTCTCTCTTTCTACACACAGCGCATCCGCTGCCTGTTTAACAGCCTCATCTTTGTCAAACTTTCTTGTGTTCTTTCTCTAACACGTAATGAAGGTTATTAAGCGTTTTAGCTCCTGTGTTGTTAATATTGACCGCCATTTCCTTTATGAAGTGAAGCAGCCTCCCTGTCTGTGTCCTCGCGCTGTCCTCACATCCCCGGACCCCCAGACTCGGAGGAGCACACGGATGTCAGTATTATTTATGAAGCAGGGTATAGAAAGTACATTATTGAAATGCTATTTATACTATTTATTAACTTTTACAAACAGTGAGCAGCTGGGCAGCTGCAGCATGTGTATTGCAGGACATGTGTAAGCGTGCAAGTGTCTTTGAGTTGTAGAAAAGCGCTAGGCCTATAGGCTATAAATATAATAATAATAATAACTTTATTTGTATAGCACCTTTCATACAGGGGATTGCAGTTCAAAGTGCTTTACATCAGTAAAAAATAAGACATAACATCTGTGTAAAACAAGCAGCAAGAGCAAAGCATAAAGTGGGATAAAATAATTAAAAATAAAAACATGGGGAATAAAACAGAGAAATAGTGCAATGTCAATCACAGAGAATAGAGCAGTATAATATTGTAAAATCAGTAAAATGCTTTGGTAAAGAGATTTGCTTTGGTAAAGAGATAGGTTTTAAGCTGCCTTTTAAAAATGCCTAATGTATTGGCTTCCCTAATATTGTTGGGTAACATGTTCCACAGTTTTGGGGCGTAGTTTACAAAGGCTGCATCACCGATCTTCTTAGGACTCTTTCTGGTGACCTCTAATGGACCTGCATCTGATGATCGCAGTGTTCTGGCAGGTGTGTAGTTCATTAGAGAGTCAGCAATGTAGCCGGGTCCTTGTCCATTTAGAGCTTTGTATATGAGGAGAAGCACCTTCAAATCAATTCTAAAAGTTACAGGAAGCCAGTGTAGAGTAGCTAAGACAGGACTAACGTGTTCCCTCCTTTTGGTATTCGTTAGTAGTCTAGCTGCAGAGTGTTGAATGAGCTGGAGTCTTTGTACATTCTCAAACTGCACCACTTGGAACTAACTAAACAATGCAGAGATTATTTTTATATAATTGTATTCAATAACCGTAAGAAATTAAACAGTATGAAGTGATTTGTAAATAGGAATACAGATGTGACTTAATGTTTTCATAAATATATTTTTCTCCCAGTTTGTCATGGGACTGATTTACCCTCTCAAAGAACCGGAACCGAGAACCTAAAATAACCAGAATCGAAAAGCAGAACCGCAATCGTTAAAATCCAAACGATACCCAACCCTATGTGTGATGCAGTAAAATCTCACTTCTCACTTACGTTAGCGGTGTCGTAAAAACCGTGGGAAAATGTAAAAAATACGATGACGAAGAAGAAGATTCCAGTGGCCCCAATTTTTGTCCATTTTGGACAAGTGAAAAATGTATTCGGACAAGTACATTTCCAAACTCACTTGTCCATGGACAAGTACTCTCTAAAAACTTTTTCTCACACTGCACACACACACACCATGTACACACAATAACAATACAATACTGTATTTACCTAGCTCTCTTAATTAATGTCATCCATCTGAACTAAATCACAGACTTCATTCATCCATGGCATGCATTCTCTCTCTTTATATACAGAGTCAGGTTACAGAAGTAGAAATACACAAAACTTACCGTAGGCAGATGGCGAGTCGCTCGGCGGGTCCGATTGACAAACGCATTTGGGTGTCTGCCCACTTTTCCGAGCAACTCGTCGAACACGTCTTTGCTCATCCTGAAGTACTGCTGAAACAGTACATCATCCAGGCGGAGCTCTTGGACCAGAGCGTGGTATTCCCCCCGTTGCAGACGTTTTCTGAGTATCGGATGTACCCAACAGCGACGCCACCCTTGCTACTACACTTGCCCGTGCTACCCTTGCTACAAAACCGGCATCCATTTTGGCATTAGTGGAGAAGAACCGGGCTTTTCCTTTTTGCTATGTCGGGGGCGGGAGATTCATGTGATTGGTTGTTGGTCACGTTGACTCCCCAAGCTTCAGACACGCCAAGCGTCAACGCACGCCGCTATGTGGACGGTCCGTAAGGGGATGAGTGGGAAAAGGAAATCCATTAAAATTCCAGCTTTGGTTGATGGGGAGAGGCTGGCAGTGACAGATAAAGAGAAGGCAGGTATGTTAGGAAGGACACTTGCAGCAGTACATAGTGGGGAGCATCTCAGTGATATCCATAGGCAGCAAAAACAGCAGTTACTAGCAGAGAATGAAAACGTGAAGGAGAAGAGACAGGATAATAGGTCAGCCCTGGATGTGGAATTAGTAAGAGTGAGTAATGATGGGGGAAAAACATTGAAATTGAAAGAGATAATGGCAATAGTGTACGTTGACATTGAAAAGGCGTATGACTATGTGGAGGAGGGATTACTGATCAAATTGAGTATGGGTATGGGAGGGAGAATGTTCAATTGGGTAAGGGCCTTTTGAACAGGCAGGACATTTAGAGTAAAGGCTGGAGCAGATATTTCCAATTATTTAGAAATGTCCTGTCCTCTGGACCCTATCCCTTCAACCTCCTTCAGACTATCACTCCTGATATTCTACCGTTTCTCACCCATTTCATCAACACTTCTCTAACTTCTGGTCACTTTCCAAACAGTCTCAAGGAGGCAAGAGTAAAAACCCTCTCCTAAAGAAACCCACTCTCAACCCGTCTGATGTTATAAACTACAGGCCTGTCTCTCTCCTCCCGTTCCTGTCTAAAACACTTGAACGCGCTGTCTTTAAACAACTCTCCTGTTATCTCCATCAGAACAACCTTCTGGATCCGCACCAGTCTGGTTTCAAGGCAGGTCACTCCACAGAAACTGCCCTCCTTGCTGTCACTAAGGAACTGCACACGGCTAAAGCAGCCTCCCTCTCCTCTGTCATCATCCTGTTGGACCTGTCTGCTGCATTCAACACGGTGAACCATCAGATCCTCCTTCGCACTCTCAAGAACTTGGAGTGTCAGGCTCTGCACTTTCCCTCCTCACCTCATACCTCAAAGACCACCTATAGGGTTACTTGGAGAGGGTCGGAGTCCGCCCCTTGTCAATTAACTACAGGGGTCCCTCAGGGCTCTGTTCTTGGTCCCCTCCTCTTCTCCTTGTACACAAACCCGCTCGGATCAGTCATTAGCCCGCATGGTTTTTCATACCACTGCTACGCTGACGACACCCAATTAATTCTGTCCTTTCCCCGCTCAGAGACCCAGGTCGTCGCGCGCATCTCTGCTCGTCTAGCTGACATCTCTCAGTGGATGTCTGCTCATCACCTCAAGCTCAACAAAACTGAACTGCTTTTCCTTCCGGGAAAAGATTGTCCCACTCTTGACCTAACTATCAACATCGGCCCCTCTGTTGTTTCCCCGACTCAGACTGCAAGGAATCTGGGTGTGACCCTAGATAACAAACTGTCCTTCACTGCAAACATCGCTGCTACAACCCGCTGCTGCAGATACACGCTTTACAGCATCAGGAGGATACGTCCCCAGCTCACCCAGAAAGCGACGCAGGTTCTGGTCCAGGCTCTCATCATCTCATCTTACTGTTTATTGATACCCATTTGGTAATGCAATTAATAAAAACAACAAGGTTTGGGTTCGATCTTCAGATGACTGTGACGTTAACGTGTAAGCTCAGTAATGAACTCCAGCTCAACCAACCATATTGTGATATCTAAGTAATCATCTTGAAATATGACATTATTTGTAATATACACACATCTTATTGTGAGGTTGATTTCACATACACTACTTTGACATGAGCTTGTCTACATACTTGAGCATAGCCAATTTAAATTAACCTTAGCGATGCATACAGTTCCTACCTTCATAATAAAATATCTCTCTAAGTTACAAGGATGACCTTATTTTATCAACCTCAAACAGAAGCTGTTTGTTGTACAGTATTATCCCATTTAACGCTTAACACGTGTCTTTTTCGTTTCAACCTTATATATACAGTCTATGATTTAACTGGACGCTACGATTAGCACCGATGTAGCTACCACTCGCTTACACACTAACCCAAGCCTTAACATTCATTACGTAGCTGATTAAAATCATTAACACATAAATAAGTACTCAAATTTCACTTACCGCATTCATGCACCGTCTGTTTTAACTGCAGAGCGAGTCACAATAGTCCGATATATAAGCATGAAGAACAAACAACCACGGCCGGCTTTAAGTTGTATTTCCTGGATGAACTGACCAGGCAGAGTCCCCCTGTAGCTAGCTTCATGGAGCAGCTAGCAGAGAGACAAGAAGCTAGAAGCAGCAGTCACTTGACAGAGCTTTCACTCAATGTGACCACACCCTAATATATGCATAACTTTAAGGCTTAATATTAATTAAACAGATGAGTTGAGAACAAATTCACTCCAGGATCCATAGACAGGAAGGGGGAATCTAACTACTGAGAATAAATGTTTTGAAACCACGATGTAAACGTGTTTATTTCTGCTGTAAAGTTGGGCATTTTAACATTGGGGTCTATGGAAATTGCTCCCTTCTGCAGATTGCTCCTACTGGCCACTAGATGAACTGCAGTTTGAGGCACTTCCTGATTCGCATCCCGGAAGTGGCCCAGAGTTTGCCGCTTGGTCGGGATGTTGCCAGGAGTTCAACGTAAAGCCAGCCCACATTTTAGTAATGTCGTCATGACGCAGCAAATCTGGATCGTTGTTCCCTTGTTTTTAGAGATGTGGGGGGTACGGAGGAAAAGAGGGAGGGTTTTATTTCTGACACTTTGTGAGTCTCCTGACACACCGGGGACACATGTTTATGTATAAAAGACATCCGAAAGTGCATTTTGCATGATAGGAGACCTTTAAAATAACATTTATATTATAGGTAGATGTGCCTGAATTCTCTCATTTGTTTTCACAGTTTTTGCCACCAATGCATTGACTCTGACCACATCCTGTTTGTGAAACAGGAAACAGAGAAAGGTGTCACCTGGTTGCCTCCGTTCCTCTGCCAGTACATGAAAAGGCTCATGAAAGAAGACCCAGATAAAGCTCTATGCAGATGGCGCCTGATTATATCATATAATAAATAATATCAATAAAGTACTTCTTAAAGGTGGGGTAGGTAATTTTGGAGAAACCAGCTCGAGTGCGCGAGAATTTGAAAATACACAACCGGAAAAAATCTGCCACTTCCTTAGAGAGCCCCTCCTCCAACACACACGAACGCGCACATGACCCATGAGGGCACGAGATAAGTTTGTGCACAGATGGAAGGCCATCCAGTTACTTTAGCCGGCTCAGATGATTGGTCGTGCTTTTTACAGCGCCACGGCTTCCACTGATGATGTTTTTTGTATGTACTTATTGTCAAAGCACTTCAGATATTCATTGCTATCGGGATGTTAAGAGCATTCCATGGAATATAACAACAAATGTATCTCGAGCCGGTTTCTCAAAGTTTACTATATTTTGTATTATTTGTATTATTTTGTTATGTTATTATAGTTTTCTTAAAATAGTTCTCTATATGTGTGTTTTTGTTTTTGTTTTACTTTTATGTATGCACCATGACATCAAGTCAAATAACCAGTTTTTAGAGATGTGGGTTACGGAGGAAAAGAGAGGGTTTTATTTTCTGACACTTTGTCTCCTGACACGCCGGGGACACATGTTTATATCAAAGACATCAAAACGTGCATTTTGCATATTAGGTGACATTTAAGGCCGAATTATGTGATGCTCCCCCACCCCGTTTACAATACCTACCCATCAAGCTAGCTAGCAAATGTTAGCTTTCTAGCTTCTATATCGCTAGAAATGTAACCGTTATCAGATTACGTCTTTTTGATGTAACTGCAGGGAACACACTTCCTTTCCTTGTGTCCTGATTATCCCGTAAAATGTAATCTGAAACTCCCCACGCCTGATAACACTCAGAGCAGCACTTTATCATGTCCTGTATGTTGTTGCAGAACAGACATCATTTCCTTTGTTTCTCTTTGCCCACATTTTCTTTTTCACCTGGAAACATGAGTTGACGTGTTAAGATGCTCTCTAGTTTGAGGAAGCCTGTTGCCCCTCTTCTCCGCTCCCTCTCCCCCTGAGGTTTGTCCTCAAAGACGAGCAGAGGGTGGAGACCATGGGGAGTGAGTTCAAATTTGAATAAGTGATAGACACACCTAGCTGGAAACATGTTGTCTGTTTGACTAAAAGAGAAGACTCCACATAGTCGGGGTCTGCTGTGTGCTAAATGTTTTGACAGGTAATGATGATTATCCAAGAGGGAGTGAACTCTTTCCATCTCATTTCCTTTCATAAGATACATCTCACGGTGTGTTTGTTTTGTGTTGGTAAAGTTTGTGTGCATGTGTTTTGATTGGTGGTAAGAAGTCATCTATCCATCCATCTCTCTCGCTCTCTATCTATCGTATCTATATATCTTAGCTAGCTAACAATACCTACCGTTACACCGCTAATACCTACCCATCTGAGAAGCTACAGAGTAGTTATGCCGATGAAAATCTTAGTCACAGGCTTCTCCAACAGAGCAACACAACACACAGATAAACAGACAAATATAGTGCAAGTAAATAGTGAATACAAAAAGAAAAATAGTTTAAAAAAGTGAAATAGTGCAATAAGAGTCTATGTGCAAGTTATTGGAATGATGTATTAGATAAATAGATAATAATTAGTAAGTTGCAAACAGATGTTATGGATGTTCTTTCAGCAGTTCAGGTGTTTAATAGTCTTATGGCCTGTGGGATGAAACTGACTGAGTCTGGTGGTTTTAGTCCGGATGTTGTGGTACCGCCTGCCAGACGGCAGCAGACTGAACAGTGTGTGGCTGGGGTGATGGGGGTCTTTTGTAATCCTGAGGGATTTCTTCCTGAGCCGCTGGGAGTAGAGGTCCTCCATGGATGGCAGCTCCGTCCTGGAGATGTGCTGTGCAGTTTTCACCACCCTCTGTAAAGCCTTACGATTGAGGGCGGAGCAGCTGCCGTACCAGGCCGTGATGCAGCCAGTCAGGATCCTCTCTATGGAGCACCTGTAGAAGGTCAGGATGCTCTCTATGGAGCACCTGTAGAAGGTCAGGATGCTCTCTAGTGCACCTGTAGAAGGTCAGGATCCTCTCTATGGAGCACCTGTAGAAGGTCAGGATCCTCTCTATGGTGCACCTGTAGAAGGTCAGGATCCTCTCTATGGAGCACCTGTAGAAGGTCAGGATCCTCTCTATGGAGCACCTGTAGAAGGTCAGGATCCTCTCTATGGTGCACCTGAAGAGGTCAGGATCCTCTCTATGGAGCACCTGTAGAAGGTCAGGATCCTCTCTATGGTGCACCTGTTAGCATTTAATAACTGTTTTGATGTGTTCCAGTCAGGCTTTCGTCCAAACCACAGCACTGAGACTGCTCTTGTAAAGGTCTTTAATGACATCCACTTAAACACAGACAGTGGCAGAACTTCAGTGTTAGTATTATTAGATCTCAGTGCTGCGTTTGACACTGTTGACCACAACATATTACTAGACCGACTGGAAAACTGGTGGGACTTTCGGAAACAGATCTAAATTGGTTTGAATCCTACTTAAAGGACAGAAACAACTTTGTTTCTATAGGTAAATACACATCTGAGTTGACAAATATGACATGTGGGTACCTCAAGGCTCCATCTTGGGCCTCTTCTCTTTAACGTCTACATGCTACCCTGGCTCAGATAATGAAGAACAACAAAATAAGTTACCATAGCTATGCGGATGACACGCACATTTACGTAACAATTTCACCAGGAGACTATGCTCCAATTCAAACACTGAGTAAGTGCATTGAACAAATCAATGACTGGATGTGTCAGAACTTTCTCCCAATTAAACAAAGATAACACTGAGGTAATGGTTTTTGGAGCCAAGGCAGAACGTATAAAAGTTAGCGCTGATCTTCAGTCTGCAATGTTCAAACCAACAGATAAAGCCAGATATCTAGGTGTAGTCATGGACTCTGACCTGAGTTTCAACAGTGACATTAAAACAGTTACTAAATCAGCCTACTATCACCTAAAGAATATATCTAGGATTAAAAGACTAATGTCACAGCAGGATTTGGAAAAACTTGTCCATGCTTTTATCTTCAGTAGACTCGACTACTGCAATGGTGTCTTCACAGGTCTCACTAAAAAATCTATTAGAAAGCTGCAGCTGATTCAGAACGCTGCTGCTCGAGTCCTCACTAACACTAAGAAAGTGGATCACATCACTCCAGTTCTGAAGTCTTTACACTGGCTTCCTGTGTGTCAAAGAATATATTTCAAAATACTGCTGCTGGTTTATAAAGCACTGAATGGTTTTGGCCCAAAATACATTTCTGACCTCCTGCTAAATTATGAACCATCCAGATCTCTCAGGTCTTCAGGGACTGGTCAACTTTCTGTCCCCAGAGTCAGAACTAAACATGGAGAAGCAGCGTTCAGTTATTATGCTCCAAATATCTGGAACAAACTCCCAGAAACCTGCAGGTCCGCTGCAACTCTGACTACTTTCTTTTTGTCGCTGCTTTTAATTGAACTATTCATATCTTAGACTGCACTGTAACTTTTATCCATGTATTTTTTCTTTTAATGCTTATTTTAAATGCCATTTTCTTAATGTCTTTCATTTTTTGTAAAGCACTTTGAATAGCCTTGTGTTGAAAAGTGCTATATAAATAAACTTGCCTTGCCTTACACACAAATACCGCCTCCTCTGGTTTTCCCCGAGTTCGCATCACTGTCTGCTCGAACAAGGGTGAGTCCGGGTACTTCAAAGAGATTCAGGCTTTGTAGATTGTAGACAACTTTCCGTGAAACATAATAAAGAGGCCTCAAGAAACTCATGACAGTACCTTGTGTATGTCCTTAGTGTGTCCATGTTGTTGCTCAATGAGCGCAGGTTTGTGAGAATGATGGAAGTGGTGGCCGGCTGAATATCCGGCGTAGGCGATTCTGAACGCCTCCCCTCCTTCCTCATCTCTTTTTCCTGGTGTTTCTAAGCGGCTCCCGAGGGATTTCATCTAATATCGAAGAGCACAGGTGGCTTGTTGTATTCGTAGGAAGCCGATCGCATTGTAGCTCTAGCATAGCCTGGCGGCTGTAGCAGCGTAGAGGCCGGGTCTCCTCGCCATACCTGTTCGTGCTGTCACTCAGGTGTGTCTTGGAAAGTTGAATGGCCAGACAAGTGTTGGAGTAAGTCATACATGCAACTCTCAAGTTACTGGGGTGAGAGTCAAACAAGTTAAGTCCTACGAAATCCTGATGAATAACCCCAATTTCCGCATTTAAATCAGTTAAGAGACAGTGGTTATGAAAACTAGGGTTTTATTTTCAACATTAACAACAATGGAGAGTGGGGCTCTGAAATCATAAAGTGTGTGTGTGTGTGTGTGTGTGTGTGTGTGTGTGTGTGTGTAAAAAAAAACATAGCAGCATGCGGTAGCTGTTCTAATGAAGGTAAACACAGGGAAGGCACAGCTCTTTGCAGCTGGTGCTGCTCTTCTGAGATTCTGCTGAGTTACACGTTACTGCCTCCTGGTGCTGCCGAGATTTCATGAAATGAAGGAGGTTTTTCTTCTATAAAACAGCTGTGGGCAGCAGATAATGAGTCACAGACATGAATACATAGGTCAAGGCAGACTGGTTCACAGACTCTCCTGTTTTGCCCATCCGGTGCTTGAACAAATAACTCTACACCCCTGGCCGAAATGTCCCTAAAATGAAGTCCGAGTTTGAAATATATCTCAAATAATGTATGTATTTCCCCACATAAACATAACAGTCTGCAATGAAACGGCTGTCTACTGTGCGCTCCACTTCCTACTTTCTCCTGCGAACGAGATACTTTCTCTTTTTTTTTTTCATTGCCCTCTAGGTGCTTAGTACAATGCAAATATTTTATTTTAAAAAGTAAAGTCCTTTCGAGTCATCTGTCTCACGCCTAAGTCAAGTCTCAAGTCATGAATTCAAAGTCAAGTCGAGTCTTTTATCAATGTTAGTCAAGCAAGTCTCAAGTAAAAAAATATGCGAGTCAAGTCATGTGACTCGAGTCCCCCACCTCTGGTATATACTTTGGTTATAATATTACTGTATCAAATATAATAAACACAAACAGTTGATAAGTAGTATTTTGATAACTCAAGGTTTATATGAAGTGAGTTTTTATTGTATTAACTTGTGTATTTATGCTTTTTCGATTGACTTTCTCTCTTTCTCTGTCTGTTCTAGAAACCGAAAGGAAGAGAGAGACGTCACAGCTGTCAGCAATGTGACAAATCCTTTACAACATCTGGACATTTAAAGCGCCACCTGCATATTCACACAGGAGAAAAACCTTACAGCTGTGAAGAGTGTGGGAACACTTTCACTCAATCAGGTTATCTCAAAATACATAAACGTATTCATACTGGAGAAAAACCATACAGCTGTGTAGAGTGTGGGACAACTTTCACTTCATCAGGTGCTCTCACATCACATCAACGTATTCATACTGGAGAAAAACCTTACAGCTGTGAAGAGTGTGGGAAAACGTTCACTCAACCAGGTAATCTCAAAAGACATCAACGTATTCATACTGGAAAAAAACCGTACTGGTGTGAAGAGTGTGGGAAAACGTTCACTAGATCAAGTCATCTCCAAAAACATCACCTTATTCACACTGGAGAAAAACCGTACAGCTGTGAAGAGTGTGGGAAAACGTTCACTACATCAGATGCTCTCGCATCACATCACCGTATTCATACTGGAGAAAAACCGTACTGGTGTGAAGAGTGTGGGACAACTTTCACTCAATCAGGTGGTCTCATAACACATCAACGTATTCATACTGGTGAAAAACCGTACAGCTGTGAAGAGTGTGGGAAAATGTTCACTACATCAAGTAGTCTCAAAAAACATCACCGTATTCACACTGGAGAAAAACCGTACTGGTGTGAAGAGTGTGGGACAACTTTCACTCAATCAGGTGGTCTCATAACACATCAACGTATTCATACTGGTGAAAAACCGTACAGCTGTGAAGAGTGTGGGAAAATGTTCACTACATCAACTCATCTCAAATTACATCTTCGTCTTCACACACTCTTAAAACCATAGTGGTGTTAAGAGTGTGGGAAAACTTTTTCTTAAAGTATTCACTTTAAAATCCATGAGCGAGTTTCACTGTTCATTAATCTGCAGAGTAGTTTCTCTGCAGATTGTTGTTTAATAAAATGTTGTGACTTTAAACACACAGAGCCGAGCTTGAATGACACAAGCACACGTGTATTTCCATGCAACTCTCTGATTGGTCAGGTGACTTACCTCTGTTGCATTCACTGAACACGGGAAATTGCAGTCCTGCTGTCCTCTCTTGTCAGGATGAGGTTCACGTAAAGCACAGTTAATGTATTATATTATTGAGGTGTCTCAAATATGGCACCTGCTAATGGATGATAGGTTTACATCTAAAAACGTATTGTGTTCAGGACCTTGGTCTCAGACTCAAAAAAGCCTTTCTCGCCTACCTGTCCACTTTGCATACCTGAGATCCTGCAGTCATTTCTCAAAGACGGTGGGTATATAGGGAGGTGCAATCTCCTGATGAGACTGTATTATAGTGGAAATCTGCAACCCTAGGAAACAAGATCACATTAGGATAATCAATTTATTAGGGCTGTCAAGTTAACGCCACTAATTATTTTAACGCGATTAACGCATGTGTATTTTTTTCCTCGGCCGCCCTGTAGTTTCAGAGCGCATCGAGTTTAAAATACCATCTACAAGCTGATGCTGCTGACAGCCCCGCTCCTGCCGCCGCTTGTGGCAGACCACACTTCCACGCTCACCGGCAGGCACCGACTGGCCATCGGGAGGACCGGGAGGGTGTGTGGCCCGAGCGAGCGAGAGACCTTACGTGCATTACCGTACCGCAGTGTGAACGCGGCTATTGTTGTTGTTAGCATCTGGTGCTAGCTAGCTGCGCTAACGGATATAAGGAGCTGTTTCAATGAAAACAGAGGAGCGCTCTATCCACACAACTGCGCCAAGCACTTGACTTGATGCAGGAAGCAGACAGTGGGACATTGTACGAAAAGTCAGCACACTCATGATTGCAGCAACATGATTGCAGCGTCCAGGCAGCTCCCGTTCGAGCATATGCCTTGAGTTGCACATAGCTCCAACGATCACACACACACACAACACACCATTTGTATTGTATGAGAGAGGTTCCAGGTTGAATTGAGGCGAATATTTGTAATGTTCAGAGGTTGTTGTGTTTAATATGCATGAGAATATTTGTCATTGTTCAAATGATAATAAACATTAGCATAAAGCATATTTGTCCACTCATATGTTGATAAGAGTATTAAAACATGAAAAATATTCCTCTCAGGTACATTTAGAACAGATAAAAAATGTGCGATTAATTTGCGATTAACTATGGACAATCATGAGATTAATCGCGATTAAATATTTTAATCGACTGACAGCCCTACAATTTATACAACCCATGTCCAAATCTAACCACTGACATATTTAAAGAAATAGCAGGCGATAAACATAGGAAGGAAGTTTGGTGTGGTGATTACTAGGGATGGGAAAGATTAATCGAAATTATTCAGGTATTCGAATTTCTGGGAGGTATGCCTAAGTTGATTACATATTATCAAATTTAATAATTCAATGTATACGACAGTGCCATAGCTCAATGTGTTAGGTATAAAGGTGTGTTTTGCTCCGCTCACCGGCCCCTCACAGCGGGCAGAGCTGCAGGTGCTGATCTCTCTCTCTCTCGCATCACGTTTATGTCCAAATCCATCAGATCTAGCTAGTTCTAGCTAAATTATATGGCTGCTGTCATCTTATGCCCAAATGCTGCGCAAATGACTTCCGCAGCCGTTGCGAGGTTCCGGCGCTAACAGTTCATGAGCGTGCTCCTCCGCCCCCTGTCAACACTCGCGACACATGAGTGGCCAGCCTAAACAACAATAAACGCTGCTTGGCAACCGTGTGTGGCGGCAAAGTACAAACAAATGTTGAAAGGAGAGATTTAGTTTTGCCGGTATTCAACTTATTTTACCAGTCATGATAATAATGATTTGCACTCTAAGAAGAGTCCTTCACAGACATGGCGTCAAAAAGGAGTAATGTGTGGAAATATTTTGACCAGGTTAGTGAGTGCGGTATAGAGGTCAAACTATGCCAAATTAAACTTATATATACATACTATACCTTGCTATACCCGCAACCTCCGTTCCAGCTGAGAGGGTCTTCTCTACAGTTGGCCTGATTGTGAATCGCCTCAGCACCGCATCTCCCCTGAGCATGTAGACATGCTCATATTTTTAAACAAGAATGAGTAGCCTATTGAATAGCTGCATTCTGTGCTTAGGCCCTGTTGTAGGTTTTTGATGTTTTAAGCATGAAAGCGGTAGGCCTTCTGTCAAACTGTGATCACCAGTCAATACATTTGACAAATTCGACTTGGTTTCGATACTTATTTGAACATGTATTTCTTTATTTTTTTGACCCCATTTTTTTTTTTATAGGATATGTACACGCCGGTTAACAGTTTTTTGGGGGATTCGAATATTCGAATATACATTTGCTTTCAAATTCCCATCCCTAGTGATTTCAATGCACACAACAGTCTATGGGGCAGCAACCATGCAGACAGTAACGGAAATATAATGGAAGAAATGCTGGAGGAAAGAACACTAGTATGCCTTAATGATGGACATGGCACGAGTAGATGTACACAGGGGGAAAGTTTTCGTGCCTGGATCTGGACATTCGTGTCAAACTGTTTGGTTCATACATGTGAATGGTTTGTTTTGAATAACACCACTGTTGGAAGTGACCATTATCCAGTGCTTACTAAAATGAATAATAATGTATACAGTGGGGCAAAAAGGATTTAGTCAGCACCAATTGTGCAAGTTCCTCCCACTTAAAAGATGAGAGGCCTGTCATTTTCATCCTAGGTACACTTCAACTATGAGAGACAGAATGGGGGGAAAGAATCCAGGAAATCACATTGTAGGATTTTAATGAATGAATTGGTAAATTCCTCGGTAAAATAAGTATTTGGTCACCTACAAACAAACAAGATTTCTGGCTCTCACAGACCTGTAACTTCTTCTTTAAGAGGCTTCCTCTGAGATTCCATCGTGAGATTTTGAGTGACAAACCTCCTTCCATCAGCAAGAGCATTGAAGATGAAACGTGGCTGGGTCTTTCAGCATGACAATGATCCCAAACACACCGCCCGGGCAACGAAGGAGTGGCTTCGTAAGAAGCATTTCAAGGTCCTGGAGTGGCCTAGCCAGTCTCCAGATCTCAACCCCATAGAAAATCTTTGGAGGGAGTTGAAAGTCCGTGTTTCCCAGCGACAGCCCCAAAACATCACTGCTCTAGAGGAGATCTGCATGGAGGAATGGGCCAAAATACCAGCAACAGTGTGTGAAGACTTACAGAAAACGTTGACCTCTGTCATTGCCAACAAAGGCTATATAACCAAGTATTGAGATGAACTTTTGTTATTGACCAAATACTTATTTTCCACCATAATTTGCAAATAAATTCTTTACAAATCAGACAATGTGATTTTCTGGATTTCTTTTTTCTCATTTTGTCTCTTATAGTTGAGGTATATCTAGGATGAAAATTACAGGCCTCATCTTTTTAAGTGGGAGAACTTGCACAATTGGTGACTGACTAAATACTTTTTTGCCCCACTGTATATGCAGGAAGGAGGTGTAATAACCAGGTGGTGCTTTGCTAAAGCTGATTGGGGAAATGTAGGATATGGTGTGAGGAGTCGGTACACCTGCTAACATCAGAGGGAAGCATAGAGGTCATTACGAGGCACATAACGCAACATATACTAAATGCAGCAGAGAACAGTATACCCAAAGCAACAACCAAGGGTAGGAAGAAAGTGGTGGAATGAGGAATGCAGCAGGGCTATTAAAGAGCAAAACGATACATTTAGAGAATTAAAGAAAGATATTACACAAAAGAATGTTATAGAGTATCAAAGGAAAAGGGCAGCTGCTCGAAGGACAATCAAATATACAAAAAAGAGAACATGGAGAGAATTGTGTTCTACCATTGGCAGAGGAGTAACATGAGGTGATGTCTGGTCCATTTCTAACGGCCCGTCCACACAGCGGCGTGCGTTGAGGCTTCCAACGCTTCTGCCCATTCACTTTGAATGGGGTGACGTCACTTTTAGCCGAACTGCATTTTGGGAAGCGACGTGGAGTGTTGCTGGCGTAACTGGCGTCAAAAGTTGAGCAATGTTCAACTTTTGACGCCTCGACGGAGCCAATGAAATCCCGTTTATGCAAATCTGCCAGTACAGCGCTAGCCAATCAAACCGGGTGTATGCTGGGAGAGACTACGCAGGTCTTTTCCTCATATTCCAAAAAATGGAGGAGAAATTAATTATAGCGGTAGTGAATCACCCGGTGCTATATGATCAGTCTCTGTTAATTTACCGGGATACAAACCGGAGAAGCCAGGCATGGAGGGAGGTGGCAGAGACAGTGGGTGGAACTGGTAGGTTTCGCCAGTTTGGGGAGTTTATATTATATATGATATTCTGAACAAACTGTGCTGTTGTATTAGCTGTAACGTGTCTCTACTGTAGGCTAGTTTTATTATATGTACAGCACTTTGGCTCGACCAAAAATCGTTTATAAATGTGCTATATAAATAAAACTTGATTTGATATATCCAGTGTACTTAATTTTAACATTGAATGGACAGCTTGCAGGCATAGACAGTATATTTAGCCAGCATGGAATGTAGCATAAAATAGCACCATAGACATTAATGTCATAAATGTTCATCATATAAAGTGTGAATGTAAAACCTTTTATGCAAATGACAGTGATAAAGGAATTTGCTTTTCATTAATGTAGGAATAATTTAGTCAATTCTTCAAGTAGTTCAACAAATTAACTTTATTATTTCATTTCATTAGAGGAATTGTGCAGGACAAGGTGGAAGTCTCTGAGGGACAGGTTCTGGAAGGAGAAACCTAGGGAGAAGGAGGCAAAAAGAAGCGGGGCAGGGTCGTCAGGGGGATATAAGATATATAAGATATAAGTGATGGGTTTTTTAACCCTATTTCTCATTGACCGTGAGACGTCCAGCAATATGCCCCGGAAAACCCTGCCTCCACCCCCCTGTACTACTCCTGACCCCAGCCAGGTGCCAGAGGATGAGAGCCAAAGCCAGCTAGATGAAAGCCTTGGTGAGACTCAGTCAGCAAGCTGAGGCAGGGCAGGCAGGAGAGGAGGAGGATAATGTTGAGGGCCGGGGAAGAAGGGGAAGGGAGATGTCCGCCTTTGAGAAAGGGTTGCTGTCAGCCATCGCTCCTGTTCTCTCCATGCCACTACCTCAACCTCGTCCAGTGGTGGTGGAGGAGGACGAGGACGAGTTGTTTCTCCGGGGCCTCTTGCCTTCATTGCGAAGGATGTCCATGGCAAAGAAAATAAGGCTGAAATTTGCCATTCATAAGGCATTTTATGAAGCAGAGCAGGAGGAAGACTGATTCATCACTTTTTTTTTTGTTATTTACAGCCATACTGATCCACACTACATGTTTTACACTCATCACTGCACACACTTCACTCACAATATTACATATACATTATTATAAATAAAAGTTATTTAAAGTATGTTATGGCTATACTGTGTCTTCACTTGTTTATGTCGTTTGTCAATTACAACATACGGAAGATGCAGAAGCTTCATGTATGTCGATGTATAATGTGCTGTATAATTGTTCATGTGAAAACCTGTTGAAATCACGAGTGGTTTATCAGTAAAAACAGGGCTGAAGGAAAAAGGTCGTTAGCAATGCATAATATCAATTTAAGAAACATGTTTATTAGGAATGTTTGTTTTTAAAATGGCTCATATGGAATATTTGCTTTTTAAAGAAAATATGGGTAGCTCTTAAAAGAGCTTTTGGTTTGGAGGCTCTTAAAAGAGCCATGGTGACCCTACACCACGTTATGCTGCCATGGCACTGCACCCTCCTCATTGAAATAGCTGCAGAAGGTCTCCCGCAGTTGGATGGATCTGCGTGTGGCGTTGTTGGAGCCCATCCTCGGTGCATCACGCAGGGTTGGAGTAGCTGGAGCTTCATCCGTGGACTCTGCGACATCGTCTTCCTGCGGAGGAAGTTGTGCAACACACAGGTGGCCTTCACACACAACTCTGCTACCTCCGGGCTGGTGGTGATGACACGCCGGAACATTCTCCACTGGGATGAGAGGATGCGAAACGCACATTCAACCACCAACCTGGCCCGGCTGAGGCGGTAGTTGAACATCCTCTTTTCGCGTGTGAGGTGACGTCCAGGGAACGGACGCAGCAGGTTGTCCATCAGCGGAAAAGCCTCATCTCCAACGAAGACATGGGGAAGAAGGCCGAGCCGCTCTGCTCCTGGGATGAGGGTGTCAGGCGGTAGCTGCAGACTGCCATCTCTGAGGCGCTCTCCAAATGCAGAATTCCGCAGGCTCCCACCGTCGCTGCTCCTTCCAAAACCTCAGACACTACCCTGAAGAGGTACTGGGCATCCACGACAGCCAGTAGTACCAAGGAGTGGGTGGACTTATAGTTGAAGTACAGGGACCCAGAATTTGCCGGAGCCTGGATCACCACGTGCTTCCCATCAATGGCACCAACGCAATTCGGAAAGCGATGGCTCTCCAGTCCTCCGTCTGTGGTACCGGCATGGTCTCCTCAACCAGGGCGGTCAAGATGGCACCCGCAACCTCCCTGACAATGACAGCCACGGTTGCATGCCCGACCCGAGAGCTGAATGCTATGGTCCTGTATGAGTCACCGGTTGCCAGGTACCTGAGAAAAAAATAATATACATGATTAAAAAAAAGTATATGTCCCCACACACACAGCCCACAGACACACAGAACCCCCACACACACAGACCACAGAGACACACCGCCCACACACACAGACCCCCCCAGACCACCCCCCCAACACACACAGACCAGACACACACACAGACCACACACTCTGTTCAACTACACTGCACACGCACTCTCTGTTCAACTACACACACACACTCTGTTCAACTACACACCAGTGTGCGAAAAAGTACACGTCCCACCGTCCGGGACGTGTTATTTACAATATCGGACAAGTAGATCTTTCAATTGACTTGTCCGACGGACAAGTGACGTTTTTCGCCCCGATTTATTGACAAATTATTGATACATTCAGTTTACAAAAGGCAGAACTCATTCGCAAATTGTACGTGTCCGACATTGTTCGTTTAGAAGTGTTAGTTTCGGTTCTGCTTGTCGATTCATAAGGAAATGCATCTCGCCGCTTTCTGTACAGTTAGACGGGGACGGGGTGGGAAGTGTAGCACAGTGGCAGGGCTGGGAAGCAAAACTCGGTTCCGAGTAGGAACAAATAACAATTGTCCGGTCCCAGGATTAAGAGTAGTGAGGACAGGAGGCGAGGCCGAGCCCCGGACCGCAGCTCTCTCTATGCTCCGTATCAGCTGATCGCTGCACGGTGCGGCTCAGCGTCTCTCTCTCTCTCTTTCTACACACAGCGCATCCGCTGCCTGTTTAACAGCCTCATCTTTGTCAAACTTTCTTGTGTTCTTTCTCTAACACGTAATGAAGGTTATTAAGCGTTTTAGCTCCTGTGTTGTTAATATTGACCGCCATTTCCTTTATGAAGTGGAAGCAGCCTCCCTGTCTGTGTCCTCGCGCTGTCCTCACATCCCCGGACCCCAGACTCGGAGGAGCACACGGATGTCAGTATTATTTATGAAGCAGGGTATAGAAAGTACATTATTGAAATGCTATTTATACTATTTATTAACTTTTACAAACAGTGAGCAGCTGGGCAGCTGCAGCATGTGTATTGCAGGACATGTGTAAGCGTGCAAGTGTCTTTGAGTTGTAGAAAAGCGCTAGGCCTATAGGCTATAAATATAATAATAATAATAACTTTATTTGTATAGCACCTTTCATACAGGGGATTGCAGTTCAAAGTGCTTTACATCAGTAAAAAATAAGACATAACATCTGTGTAAAACAAGCAGCAAGAGCAAAGCATAAAGTGGGATAAAATAATTAAAAATAAAACATGGGGAATAAAACAGAGAAATAGTGCAATGTCAATCACAGAGAATAGAGCAGTATAATATTGTAAAATCAGTAAAATGCTTTGGTAAAGAGATTTGCTTTGGTAAAGAGATAGGTTTTAAGCTGCCTTTTAAAAATGCCTAATGTATTGGCTTCCCTAATATTGTTGGGTAACATGTTCCACAGTTTTGGGGCGTAGTTTACAAAGGCTGCATCACCGATCTTCTTAGGACTCTTTCTGGTGACCTCTAATGGACCTGCATCTGATGATCGCAGTGTTCTGGCAGGTGTGTAGTTCATTAGAGAGTCAGCAATGTAGCCGGGTCCTTGTCCATTTAGAGCTTGTATATGAGGAGAAGCACCTTCAAATCAATTCTAAAAGTTACAGGAAGCCAGTGTAGAGTAGCTAAGACAGGACTAACGTGTTCCCTCCTTTTGGTATTCGTTAGTAGTCTAGCTGCAGAGTGTTGAATGAGCTGGAGTCTTTGTACATTCTCAAACTGCACCACTTGGAACTAACTAAACAATGCAGAGATTATTTTTATATAATTGTATTCAATAACCGTAAGAATTAAACAGTATGAAGTGATTTGTAAATAGGAATACAGATGTGACTTAATGTTTTCATAAATATATTTTTCTCCCAGTTTGTCATGGGACTGATTTACCCTCTCAAAGAACCGGAACCGAGAACCTAAAATAACCAGAATCGAAAAGCAGAACCGCAATCGTTAAAATCCAAACGATACCCAACCCTATGTGTGATGCAGTAAAATCTCACTTCTCACTTACGTTAGCGGTGTCGTAAAAACCGTGGGAAAATGTAAAAATACGATGACGAAGAAGAAGATTCCAGTGGCCCCAATTTTGTCCATTTTGGACAAGTGAAAAATGTATTCGGACAAGTACATTTCCAAACTCACTTGTCCATGGACAAGTACTCTCTAAAAACTTTTTCTCACACTGCACACACACACACCATGTACACACAATAACAATACAATACTGTATTTACCTAGCTCTCTTAATTAATGTCATCCATCTGAACTAAATCACAGACTTCATTCATCCATGGCATGCATTCTCTCTCTTTATATACAGAGTCAGGTTACAGAAGTAGAAATACACAAAACTTACCGTAGGCAGATGGCGAGTCGCTCGGCGGGTCCGATTGACAAACGCATTTGGGTGTCTGCCCACTTTTCCGAGCAACTCGTCGAACACGTCTTTGCTCATCCTGAAGTACTGCTGAAACAGTACATCATCCAGGCGGAGCTCTTGGACCAGAGCGTGGTATTCCCCCCGTTGCAGACGTTTTCTGAGTATCGGATGTACCCAACAGCGACGCCACCCTTGCTACTACACTTGCCCGTGCTACCCTTGCTACAAAACCGGCATCCATTTTGGCATTAGTGGAGAAGAACCGGGCTTTTCCTTTTTTGCTATGTCGGGGGCGGGAGATTCATGTGATTGGTTGTTGGTCACGTTGACTCCCCAAGCTTCAGACACGCCAAGCGTCAACGCACGCCGCTATGTGGACGGTCCGTAAGGGGATGAGTGGGAAAAGGAAATCCATTAAAATTCCAGCTTTGGTTGATGGGGAGAGGCTGGCAGTGACAGATAAAGAGAAGGCAGGTATGTTAGGAAGGACACTTGCAGCAGTACATAGTGGGGAGCATCTCAGTGATATCCATAGGCAGCAAAAACAGCAGTTACTAGCAGAGAATGAAAACGTGAAGGAGAAGAGACAGGATAATAGGTCAGCCCTGGATGTGGAATTAGTAAGAGTGAGTAATGATGGGGGAAAAACATTGAAATTGAAAGAGATAATGGCAATAGTGTACGTTGACATTGAAAAGGCGTATGACTATGTGGAGGGAGGGATTACTGATCAAATTGAGTATGGGTATGGGAGGGAGAATGTTCAATTGGGTAAGGGCCTTTTGAACAGGCAGGACATTTAGAGTAAAGGCTGGAGCAGATATTTCCAATTATTTAGAAATGTCCTGTCCTCTGGACCCTATCCCTTCAACCTCCTTCAGACTATCACTCCTGATATTCTACCGTTTCTCACCCATTTCATCAACACTTCTCTAACTTCTGGTCACTTTCCAAACAGTCTCAAGGAGGCAAGAGTAAAAACCCTCTCCTAAAGAAACCCACTCTCAACCCGTCTGATGTTATAAACTACAGGCCTGTCTCTCTCCTCCCGTTCCTGTCTAAAACACTTGAACGCGCTGTCTTTAAACAACTCTCCTGTTATCTCCATCAGAACAACCTTCTGGATCCGCACCAGTCTGGTTTCAAGGCAGGTCACTCCACAGAAACTGCCCTCCTTGCTGTCACTAAGGAACTGCACACGGCTAAAGCAGCCTCCCTCTCCTCTGTCATCATCCTGTTGGACCTGTCTGCTGCATTCAACACGGTGAACCATCAGATCCTCCTTCGCACTCTCAAGAACTTGGAGTGTCAGGCTCTGCACTTTCCCTCCTCACCTCATACCTCAAAGACCACACCTATAGGGTTACTTGGAGAGGGTCGGAGTCCGCCCCTTGTCAATTAACTACAGGGGTCCCTCAGGGCTCTGTTCTTGGTCCCCTCCTCTTCTCCTTGTACACAAACCCGCTCGGATCAGTCATTAGCCCGCATGGTTTTTCATACCACTGCTACGCTGACGACACCCAATTAATTCTGTCCTTTCCCCGCTCAGAGACCCAGGTCGTCGCGCGCATCTCTGCTCGTCTAGCTGACATCTCTCAGTGGATGTCTGCTCATCACCTCAAGCTCAACAAAACTGAACTGCTTTTCCTTCCGGGAAAAGATTGTCCCACTCTTGACCTAACTATCAACATCGGCCCCTCTGTTGTTTCCCCGACTCAGACTGCAAGGAATCTGGGTGTGACCCTAGATAACAAACTGTCCTTCACTGCAAACATCGCTGCTACAACCCGCTGCTGCAGATACACGCTCTACACCATCAGGAGGATACGTCCCCAGCTCACCCAGAAAGCGACGCAGGTTCTGGTCCAGGCTCTCATCATCTCATCTTACTGTTTATTTGATACCCATTTGGTAATGCAATTAATAAAAACAACAAGGTTTGGGTTCGATCTTCAGATGACTGTGACGTTAACGTGTAAGCTCAGTAATGAACTCCAGCTCAACCAACCATATTGTGATATCTAAGTAATCATCTTGAAATATGACATTATTTGTAATATACACACATCTTATTGTGAGGTTGATTTCACATACACTACTTTGACATGAGCTTGTCTACATACTTGAGCATAGCCAATTTAAATTAACCTTAGCGATGCATACAGTTCCTACCTTCATAATAAAATATCTCTCTAAGTTACAAGGATGACCTTATTTTATCAACCTCAAACAGAAGCTGTTTGTTGTACAGTATTATCCCATTTAACGCTTAACACGTGTCTTTTTCGTTTCAACCTTTATATATACAGTCTATGATTTTAACTTGGACGCTACGATTAGCACCGATGTAGCTACCACTCGCTTACACACTAACCCAAGCCTTAACATTCATTACGTAGCTGATTAAAATCATTAACACATAAATAAGTACTCAAATTTCACTTACCGCATTCATGCACGTCTGTTTTAACTGCAGAGCGAGTCACAATAGTCCGATATATAAGCATGAAGAACAAACAACCACGGCCGGCTTTAAGTTGTATTTCCTGGATGAACTGACCAGGCAGAGTCCCCCTGTAGCTAGCTTCATGGAGCAGCTAGCAGAGAGACAAGAAGCTAGAAGCAGCAGTCACTTGACAGAGCTTTCACTCAATGTGACCACACCCTAATATATGCATAACTTTAAGGCTTAATATTAATTAAACAGATGAGTTGAGAACAAATTCACTCCAGGATCCATAGACAGGAAGGGGGAATCTAACTACTGAGAATAAATGTTTGAAACCACGATGTAAACGTGTTTATTTCTGCTGTAAAGTTGGGCATTTTACCATTGGGGTCTATGGAAATTGCTCCCTTCTGCAGATTGCTCCTACTGGCCACTAGATGAACTGCAGTTTGAGGCACTTCCTGATTCGCATCCCGGAAGTGGCCCAGAGTTTGCCGCTTGGTCGGGATGTTGCCAGGAGTTCAACGTAAAGCCAGCCCACATTTTAGTAATGTCGTCATGACGCAGCAAATCTGGATCGTTGTTCCCTTGTTTTTAGAGATGTGGGGGGTACGGAGGAAAAGAGGGAGGGTTTTATTTCTGACACTTTGTGAGTCTCCTGACACACCGGGACACATGTTTATGTATAAAAGACATCCGAAAGTGCATTTGCATGATAGGAGACCTTTAAAATAACATTTATATTATAGGTAGATGTGCCTGAATTCTCTCATTTGTTTTCACAGTTTTTGCCACCAATGCATTGACTCTGACCACATCCTGTTTGTGAAACAGGAAACAGAGAAAGGTGTCACCTGGTTGCCTCCGTTCCTCTGCCAGTACATGAAAAGGCTCATGAAGAAGACCCAGATAAAGCTCTATGCAGATGGCGCCTGATTATATCATATAATATAATAATATCAAATAAAGTACTTCTTAAAGGTGGGGTAGGTAATTTTGGAGAAACCAGCTCGAGTGCGCGAGAATTTGAAAATACACAACCGGAAAAAATCTGCCACTTCCTTAGAGAGCCCCTCCTCCAACACACACGAACGCGCACATGACCCATGAGGGCACGAGATAAGTTTGTGCACAGATGGAAGGCCATCCAGTTACTTTAGCCGGCTCAGATGATTGGTCGTGCTTTTTACAGCGCCACGGCTTCCACTGATGATGTTTTTTGTATGTACTTATTGTCAAAGCACTTCAGATATTCATTGCTATCGGGATGTTAAGAGCATTCCATGGAATATAACAACAAATGTATCTCGAGCCGGTTTCTCAAAGTTTACTATATTTTGTATTATTTGTATTATTTTGTTATGTTATTATAGTTTTCTTAAAATAGTTCTCTATATGTGTGTTTTTGTTTTTGTTTTACTTTTATGTATGCACCATGACATCAAGTCAAATAACCAGTTTTTAGAGATGTGGGTTACGGAGGAAAAGAGAGGGTTTTATTTTCTGACACTTTGTCTCCTGACACGCCGGGGACACATGTTTATATCAAAGACATCAAAACGTGCATTTTGCATATTAGGTGACATTTAAGGCCGAATTATGTGATGCTCCCCCACCCCGTTTACAATACCTACCCATCAAGCTAGCTAGCAAATGTTAGCTTTCTAGCTTCTATATCGCTAGAAATGTAACCGTTATCAGATTACGTCTTTTTGATGTAACTGCAGGGAACACACTTCCTTTCCTTGTGTCCTGATTATCCCGTAAAATGTAATCTGAAACTCCCCACGCCTGATAACACTCAGAGCAGCACTTTATCATGTCCTGTATGTTGTTGCAGAACAGACATCATTTCCTTTGTTTCTCTTTGCCCACATTTTCTTTTTCACCTGGAAACATGAGTTGACGTGTTAAGATGCTCTCTAGTTTGAGGAAGCCTGTTGCCCCTCTTCTCCGCTCCCTCTCCCCGCTGAGGTTTGTCCTCAAAGACGAGCAGAGGGTGGAGACCATGGGGAGTGAGTTCAAATTTGAATAAGTGATAGACACACCTAGCTGGAAACATGTTGTCTGTTTGACTAAAAGAGAAGACTCCACATAGTCGGGGTCTGCTGTGTGCTAAATGTTTTGACAGGTAATGATGATTATCCAAGAGGGAGTGAACTCTTTCCATCTCATTTCCTTTCATAAGATACATCTCACGGTGTGTTTGTTTGTGTTGGTAAAGTTTGTGTGCATGTGTTTTGATTGGTGGTAAGAAGTCATCTATCCATCCATCTCTCTCGCTCTCTATCTATCGTATCTATATATCTTAGCTAGCTAACAATACCTACCGTTACACCGCTAATACCTACCCATCTGAGAAGCTACAGAGTAGTTATGCCGATGAAAATCTTAGGTCACAGGCTTCTCCAACAGAGCAACACAACACACAGATAAACAGACAAATATAGTGCAAGTAAATAGTGAATACAAAAAGAAAAATAGTTTAAAAAAGTGAAATAGTGCAATAAGAGTCTATGTGCAAGTTATTGGAATGATGTATTAGATAAATAGATAAATAATTAGTAAGTTGCAAACAGATGTTATGGATGTTCTTTCAGCAGTTCAGGTGTTTAATAGTCTTATGGCCTGTGGGATGAAACTGACTGAGTCTGGTGGTTTTAGTCCGGATGTTGTGGTACCGCCTGCCAGACGGCAGCAGACTGAACAGTGTGTGGCTGGGGTGATGGGGGTCTTTTGTAATCCTGAGGGATTTCTTCCTGAGCCGCTGGGAGTAGAGGTCCTCCATGGATGGCAGCTCCGTCCTGGAGATGTGCTGTGCAGTTTTCACCACCCTCTGTAAAGCCTTACGATTGAGGGCGGAGCAGCTGCCGTACCAGGCCGTGATGCAGCCAGTCAGGATCCTCTCTATGGAGCACCTGTAGAAGGTCAGGATGCTCTCTATGGAGCACCTGTAGAAGGTCAGGATGCTCTCTAGTGCACCTGTAGAAGGTCAGGATCCTCTCTATGGAGCACCTGTAGAAGGTCAGGATCCTCTCTATGGTGCACCTGTAGAAGGTCAGGATCCTCTCTATGGAGCACCTGTAGAAGGTCAGGATCCTCTCTATGGAGCACCTGTAGAAGGTCAGGATCCTCTCTATGGTGCACCTGAAGAAGGTCAGGATCCTCTCTATGGAGCACCTGTAGAAGGTCAGGATCCTCTCTATGGTGCACCTGTAGAAGGTCAGGATCCTCTCTATGGAGCACCTGTAGAAGGTCAGGATCCTCTCTATGGTGCACCTGTAGAAGGTCAGGGTCCTCTCTATGGAGCACCTGTAGAAGGTCAGGATCCTCTCTATGGAGCGCCTGTAGAAGGTCAGGATCCTCTCTATGGAGCACTTGTAGAAGGTCAGGATCCTCTCTATGGAGCACCTGTAGAAGGTCAGGATCCTCTCTATGGAGCACCTGTAGAAGGCCAGGATGCTCTCTATGGAGCACCTGTAGAAGGTCAGGGTCCTCTCTATGGTGCACCTGTAGAAGGTCAGGATGCTCTCGATGGAGCACCTGTAGAAGGTCAGGATCCTCTCTATGGAGCACCTGTAGAAGGTCAGGATCCTCTCTATGGTGCACCTGTAGAAGGTCAGGATGCTCTCTATGGAGCACCTGTAGAAGGTCAGGGTCCTCTCTATGGTGCACCTGTAGAAGGTCAGGATGCTCTCGATGGAGCACCTGTAGAAGGTCAGGATCCTCTCTATGGAGCACCTGTAGAAGGTCAGGATGCTCTCTATGGAGCACCTGTAGAAGGTCAGGATGCTCTCGATGGAGCACCTGTAGAAGGTCAGGATCCTCTCTATGGAGCACCTGTAGAAGGTCAGGATGCTCTCGATGGAGCACCTGTAGAAGGTCAGGATCCTCTCTATGGAGCACCTGTAGAAGGTCAGGATCCTCTCTATGGTGCACCTGTAGAAGGTCAGGATGCTCTCTATGGAGCACCTGTAGAAGGTCAGGGTCCTCTCTATGGTGCACCTGTAGAAGGTCAGGATGCTCTCTATGGAGCACCTGTAGAAGGTCAGGGTCCTCTCTATGGAGCACCTGTAGAAGGTCAGGATGCTCTCTATGGAGCACCTGTAGAAGGTCAGGGTCCTCTCTATGGTGCACCTGTAGAAGGTCAGGATGCTCTCTATGGAGCACCTGTAGAAGGTCAGGGTCCTCTCTATGGAGCACCTGTAGAAGGTCAGGATCCTCTCTATGGAGCACCTGAAGGTCAGGATCCTCTCTATGGAGCACCTGTAGAAGGTCAGGATGCTCTCTATGGTGCACCTGTAGAAGGTCAGGGTCCTCTCTATGGTGCACCTGTAGAAGGTCAGGATGCTCTCTATGGAGCACCTGTAGAAGGTCAGGACCCTCTCTATGGAGCACCTGTAGAAGGTCAGGGTCCTCTCTATGGAGCACTTGTAGACATTCCAGAGTATCCTGGAGTCCATGTTGAACCTCCTCAGCCTGCGGAGGAAGAAGAGCCGCTGTCGAGCTTTCTTGGTGATGGTGAACAGTTATCTGATTAGAGGTAAAGTTTTTTTGGTGGTAAGAAGTCATTATTCTGCATAAGAATTAAAAGACTTTCTGTAACGATGGAACATGTCGATACAGAATTTGAGTACAAGTGAGGATATAGAGGCGGTTAGTAAGGAAGGTGTTTTAATCTTCATTCGATTGAGGAACAGCCTGACAGAAAACCTGAGGGCAGCAGAGAGCCAACTCAAGACCCTCCTTTTAAATATGGCTTTACATTTGAGTGTAAAGCCATATTAGCCATGTAAAGAGTGTAGGCATGTACAAGATTGATCCACACATCACCAGAGCACTGGCATGGAGGCTGCAGTAATAAGTAGGTTTTTGGTCTCGAAAGAAAAACAAGACTCATTTTTATTCTCAAATGTGTTTGAACTCCTGAACCCGACAACTCCGCCCTCTATGTTAGAGGCAGAGCTGGAGTATGACGGGGGATCAACACCGATCTCCCGGGGGGAGGTCACTGAGGTCGTCAAACAACTCCACAGTGGCAAAGCCCCGGGGGTGGATGAGATCCGCCCCCGGAAATGCTGAAGGCTCTGGGTGTTGAGGGACTGTCATGGTTGACACGTCTCATCAACGTTGCGTGGAAGTCGGAAACAGTACCGAAGGAGTGGCAGACCGGGGTGGTGGTTCCCCTTTTAAAAAAGGGGGATCAGAGGGTGTGTGCCAATTACAGAGGCATCACACTACTCAGCCTCCCCGGGAAAGTTTACTCCAAGGTACTTGAAAGGAGGGTCAGGCCGAGTGTCGAACCTCAGATTGAGGAGGAACAATGCGGATTCCGTCCTGGTCGTGGAACGACGGATCAGCTTTTTACTCTCGCAAGGATCCTGGAGGGGGCCTGGGAGTACGCTTATCCGGTCTACATGTGTTTTGTAGACTTGGAGAAGGCGTATGACCGGGTTCCCAGGGAGTTACTGTGGGAGGTGCTGCGGGAGTATGGGGTGAGGGGGTCTCTACTCAGGGCCATCCAATCTCTGTACTCCCAAAGCGAGAGCTGTGTCCGGGTCCTCGGCAGGAAGTCGGACCCATTTCCGGTGAGGGTTGGCCTCCGCCAGGGCTGCGCTTTGTCACCAATCCTGTTTGTAATATACATGGATCGGATTTCGAGGCGTAGTCGTGGGGGGGGGGGGTCTGCAGTTCGGTGGACTAAGGATTGCACCACTGCTTTTTGCAGATGATGTGGTTCTGATGGCTTCATCGGTCTGCGACCTTCAGCACTCACTGGATCGGTTCGCAACCGAGTGTGAAGCGGCTGGGATGAGGATCAGCACCTCCAAATCTGAGGCCATGGTTCTCAGCAGGAAACCGATGGACTGTCCACTCCAAGTAGGGAATGAGTCCTTACCCCAAGTGAAGGAGTTCAAGTATCTCGGGGTCTTGTTCTCGAGTGAGGGAACAATGGAGCGTGAGATGGGCCGGAGAATCGGAGCAGCGGGAGCGGTACTGCAGTCGCTTTATCGCACCGTTGTGACGAAAAGGGAGCTGAGCCAGAAGGCAAAGCTCTCTGTCTACCGGGCCGTGTTCCTTCCTACCCTCACCTGTGGTCATGAAGGATGGGTCATGACCGAAAGAACGAGATCGCGGATACAAGCGGCCGAGATGGGTTTTCTCCGCCGGGTGGCTGGCGTCTCCCTTAGGGATAAGGTGAGAAGTTCGGTCATCAGGGAGGGACTCAGAGTTGAGCCGCTCCTCCTTCGCGTCGAAAGGAGCCAGTTGAGGTGGTTCGGGCACCTAGTTAGGATGCCACCTGGGCGCCTCCCTAGGGAGGTGTTCCAGGCACGTCCAGCTGGGAAGAGACCGAGGGGTAGACCTAGGACCAGGTGGAGGGATTATATCTCTTCGCTGGCCTGGGAGCGCCTTGGGATCCCCCAGTCAGAGCTGGTTGATGTCGCCAGGGAAAATAAAGTTTGGGGCTCTCTGCTGGAACTGCTACCCCCGCGACCCGACCACGGATAAGCGGGAGAGGATGGATGGATGGTGTTGAAGGTGAGAGTATCACTAATTATAATTCCTAGATATTCGTATTGAACCTCAGCTTCAATCTCAAATTCTACAAATATACGATAGGAGGGAAGTTCAAGGGTTTAGATTTTGCTTTCGAGAACAACATGAGCTTTGTCTGGTCAGCATTTAGTCACAGGGTATGATTTGTGTTAAAAGCAGTCTGGAGCTCACAAAGAGCCTGATTCGGGGTAAACGCAGAGCGATATCTCACTCTATCGTCAACGTAAAGGGAACATTTGCATTTGAAACACTTTGATTAAAGTTGATTGAGAGGTCCTAATGCCCCTTTCACACCAACACGGTTCCAGGGCCGGTTCGGAGCTAGAGCCTGATAAGCACCGGTTTTTCCTGTTCACACCGCAGCGGAGCCGGCTCTTTTCCCCGAAAACCGGTTCTTATCAAGCACCAACAAATGGTCAGTCTAGAAGCAAGAACCGCATACGTCGCATTTTGCTGTTAGAAAGTTCTTAAACCAACAAACAACTTGATCTTAAAGACAGGTCCTCCAGTTAAGGATTATATTTGTCTTGCTTATCAATAAAAAACATCTGATTACCTATCAGAATGCTTTAGTTTTTGCAAGTTACTGGTGTATACGCTTACAGTTTATTAGACAGTGTTGGTGAACAGACACGTTTTAATGCATTTGACCACTTTGTCTTTCTTTTCTGTTCCATACAGTTCAGCTGGTAAAGCTCGATGCCTTTTAGAGGAGACAGAAATAAATAAAGACGGGCTGTTCTTCAGAGCCTGTGACTGAGACTGACGATTACAGACGTTAATAGCTGACATTTACTCTTCAGCACTAACACCAAGAAAACGAAAGAAAGTGACTCATGAAAAGTCTGTAGAGGTTCAACTTTGCCAGTTTAACTCTCAGTACATGTTCGTCTGGTTGTTAACTGTCCTCACTTTCCACTCTATCATCTCTCCACAATGTTTTATCAATCAGTTTCTCTTTGTCTTCTCTCAATGTCAAGTTCTGGACGTTAAAAATACCCCGCAACAATCTATTAATTCGTCCAAGTCCTCCGAAACAAACATATTTTATTGCTTCTGTATTTATCCAGCCCAGTGACATAATCCCTGGCCAGCACACTGCAATCTATCACTTAGACACACAATTCTTTACAAGTAACACACCAGTATCTCCTCTCCGCCAGGTTCACTTTTTATCTCTACCTTCTCTTAGCTGTATGGGTAGCTGAGATTATTAATGTCCTCATTGCTTTTGGAAGAGATAACGCCACTTAATTCACTTTATGCCTCGTCTTCTCAAGGGCGCTTTAACATTGCCTTGTTTTGTGTTCAGTTAGAGAGCGAAGTTGATACGAGGAGTGAAGCAGGTAGGACCCAAACGCAGATAACACTGATAATACCTTTATTTCAAGGGCTCTTATCCAACATATCACATGGACAAACAAAACACTCCACTCCAACACTGAACACAGGAAGAGACCAGACTAAATACAGAGAGGGGTAATCACGAGACGAGAAACAGCCGGGCAGGGGAGGAGAAACACAAGGGCCACAGGTGAACACAATCAGACAACTAGACACACCAGGGAAACTAAAGACAGGAGGAAAAACACAGGGAGAAGGACCAGACAATAAACCAGGAGGAAAACATGACGGGGAGAACAGCAAAACACCCAAACCTAGACATAAAAACGTGACATAAAATGAATATCGTGACAGAAGTGCCATCACTTTGCATTGCGTCACCAGTGGCGTTTCTCTATGTACAAAAGTGGTGGGGCACAAAAAACTCAGATGTCTATATGTAAGCTTCTGCAGTGAGGTTCATGGCTGGTGAGGCTCTGGCACTGACTCTTCAGGTTTACAAATATTATATTTTGACCTAAATCAAAATATAATATTTTTTTGTAATCATTATTTTTAATACTTTCTGGTGACACTAGGTGGGGCTGTGCCACTGGAAAGGGAATATAACAAATGCAACAATAAGTGATGTCAAACCAACCTGGTCTCACCAGAATGCAGTCACGACTCCTTAACACCGCATTGCGTGGTGGACTCACAAACTTTGTTACATTTACGTGTCTGCACCACGCAAACAACCCCAATGTAAAGTGAATGAGGCTCCTTTGTCGTGGTGCACACACACATTTCTACAACGTCCTGCAGTGAGCTTTTATTCTATAAAACGTTTTTAAAATCTACTTTATAGCTTGTAGTAACTCGCGGGAGGCTTCTTTTATTTTATTTGTATTCATAATTATTTTTCGTCAGAATGTATTATGGTGCATTAGTTACGAATTTTTGTTCTCAAAAAACAGTGCATTGTGGGTAATACAACTGTGATTTTTCCATCCATCCATCTTCTCCCGCTTATCCGTGGTCGGGTCGCGGGGGTAGCAGTTCCAGCAGAGAGCCCCAAACTTTCTTTTCCCTGGCGACATCAACCAGCTCTGACTGGGGGATCCCAAGGCGCTCCCAGGCCAGCGAAGAGATATAATCCCTCCACCTGGTCCTAGGTCTACCCCTTGGTCTCTTCCCAGCTGGACGTGCCTGGAACACCTCCCTAGGGAGGCGCCCAGGTGGCATCCTAACTAGGTGCCCGAACCACCTCAACTGGCTTCTTTCGACGCGAAGGAGGAGCGGCTCAACTCCGAGTCCCTCCCTGATGACCGAACTTCTCACCTTATCTCTAAGGGAGACACCAGCCACCCGGCGGAGGAAACCCATCTCGGCCGCTTGTATCCGCGATCTCGTTCTTTCGGTCATGACTGTGATTTTTTATTAGATTAAATTAGTTTTTAAGGAAGGCCAGAGCTTCAGCTGTGTCAAATAGATTGTTCCCTTTAGTTAACGTTTTTTAAAAGAACATTATATTCCGATTTGATCATGTCCCCTTTATTGTATTACGGAGAGCAATGTGAGCGTCCATTCCCATTGGATAACGGAGGATTTTACCCCGGAAGTAAGTATTCTCCTTACTGTCGATTGATTTTACAGTGATATCTGCATTACTCATCAACTCAAAAACACCAGATTATCCTTGTTGATTACACAACATTGATTGGTTTAAATTGTGTGCAATGCTTTTGTAATTTTCCCCTTCGATTCGGAGAAACAAATATTTGTTCAGTTTAGGATGGCCGAGGACACTACACTACCCAGAATCCTCAGCTATCGTTTGGGACTACACCATGGCCCTTTCTCATTTCTCTAACTCCCCTCCTCGACTCCCCTCCTCGACTTCTATTCGCGATACTTAGTCCCGCCCACAGGAGATGCGAGCGGAGCAGCCGAGGAGAGAGGAGGGGAAGCAGCAGGCGGAGAAATGAGAACTCCTCCCCTCTGAGCGGTCATTTTAAAGAGACGTCCATTAATGATGACAGGAGGCACAGCAGCCCTCTGTCTGATGGACAGATGTGTTCATGACGACTTATATATTTACTTTTAATTCATTCACAGTGCGGTATAATGAGACAATAACAGGCTACAGATGCGGACACACACACACACACACACATATCTATCTATATGCACATACCGTTCCTAAAACAGGCTACAGCCGTTGTGTATTTTATTATGTGAAGCACTAAATGGTTTTAGAAAAAGAACGACTCTTTGTAGATATCTAAAGCAAATAAAAAGAGTAGGCCTGTTATACTGAGTGATATATATTATACACACTGCTCTGCTTTCTGCACGGACCTCACAGCTGTTCTCACTGTAAACATCTCGTCGCGATGAAAGCAGTTAATGGTATCCCCAAGCACTATCTTGGGGATACCATTTTCTATTTCTAAATAATTGGAAATATCTGCTCCAGCCTTTACTCTAAATGTCCTGTCTGTTCAAAAGGCCCTTACCCAATTGAACATTCTCCCTCCCATACCCATACTCAATTTGATCAGTAATCCATCCCTCCACATAGAGTCATACGCCTTTTCAATGTCAACGTACACTATTGCCATTATCTCTTTCAATTTCAATGTTTTTCCCCCATCATTACTCACTCTTACTAATTCCACATCCAGGGCTGACCTATTATCCTGTCTCTTCTCCTTCACCTTTTCATTCTCTGCTAGTAACTGCTGTTTTTGCTGCCTATGGATATCACTGAGATGCTCCCCGCTATGTACTGCTGCAAGTGTCCTTCCTAACATACCTGCCTTCTCTTTATCTGTTACTGCCAGCCTCTCCCCATCAACCTGGAATTGTAATGGATTTCCTTTTCCCACTCATCTGCTTAAACATGGACCAGACATCATCTAATGTTACTCCTCTGCCAATGGTAGAACACAATTCTCTCCATGTTCTCTTTTTTGTATATCAATCAATCAATCAATGTTTATTTATATAGCCCAATATCACAAATGTTACATTTGTCTCAGTGGTCTTCACAGTGTGTACAGAATATCAGTATGGACATACGACACCCTCTGTCCTTAGACCCTCACACGTACAAGGAACAACTTCCAAAGAAACCCAGTTTAAAGGGAAAAAATGGGAGAAACCTCAGGGAGAGCAACAGAGGAGGGATCCCTCTCCCAGGACGGACAGACGTGCAATAGATGCCGTGTGTAAATTGAAAAGATAATACATTTGCAACATAGGTTGCGTATATTTGATTGTCCTTCGAGCAGCTGCCCTTTTCCTTTGATACTCTATAACATTATTTTGTGTCATGTTTTTCTTTAATTCTCTAAATGCATCGTTTCGCTCTTTAATAGCCCTGTTGCATTCCTCATTCCACCATGGCACCACTTTCTTCCTACCCTTGGTTGTTGCTTTGGGTATACTGTTCTTTGCTGCATTTAGTATATGTTGCATTATTTGGCTTGTAATGACCTCTATGCTGCCCTCTGATGTTAGCAGGTGTACCGACTCCTCACACCATATCCTACATTTCCCCCAATCAGCTTTAGCAAAGCACCACCTGGTTATTAAACCTCCTTCCTGTATATATACATTATTATTCATTTTAGTAAGCACTGGATATTGGATAATGGTCACTTCCTACAGTGGAGTTATTCGAAACAAACCATTCGCATGTATGAACCAAAGTTTGACACTAATGTCAGATGCAGGCATGAGACTTTCCCCCTGTGTACATCTACTCTTGTGCCATGTCCATCATTAAGGCATACTAGTGTTTTTTCCTCCAGCATTTCTTGATTGTAGTATTTATTACATGTACAGCACTTTGGCCCGACCAAAAATCGCTTTTAAACATGCTTTATAAATAAACTTTGATTTGATTTGACAGTACACCTCAAATACATCACTACACAACCAAGAGAATAGGATCAAACTGGAAACATCGTAAATGTGTTCTAGATACATGAATCATTGGTTCTTTTAGACCAGAACAGACTGCTAACTCAACAGGAACTATCAAAAACATCCCAATCAAAGTTTAAAGTCACAACATTTTATTAAACAAACAGATTATTGGAGAAACTACTCCGCAGATTAATAAACAGTGAAACTCGATCATGAACTTTAAGGTGAATACTTTAAGAACAAGTTTTCCCACACTCTTAACACCACTATGGTTTTAAGAGTGTGTGAACACGAAGATGTGATTTGAGAGCATCTGATCTACTGAAAGTTTTCCCACACTCTTCACAGCAGTACGGTTTTGTCTCCAGTGTGAATACGGTGATGTTTTTTGAGATGAGTTGATGTAGTGAAAGTTGTCCACCACTCTTCACACCAGTACGTTTTTCTCCAGTATGAATACGGTGATTGATTTGAGAGCATCTGATGTAGTGAACCATTTTCCCCAACTCTTCACACATGTACCGTTTTCTCCAGTGTGAATACGGTGATGTTTTTTGAGAGCACTTGATTGAGTGAACATTTCCCACACTCTTCACACCAGTATGGTTTTTCTCCAGTGTGAATACGGTGATGTGATTGAGATCACTTGATGTTGTGAACATTTTCCCACACTCTTCACACAGTACGGTTTTTCTCCAGTAGAAGATGTTGATGGTTTTGAGAGCACCTGATGTAGGGAAAGTTGTCCCACACTCTTCACAGCTGTAAGGTTTTCTCCAGTATGAATAAGTGATGTGATTTGAGATTACCTGATTGAGTGAAAGTTGTACCACACTCTTCACACCTGTAAGGTTTTTCCCCAGTATGAATAAGTTGATGTGATTTGAGAGTACCTGATGTAGTGAAAGTTGTCCCACATTCTGCACAGCTGTAAGGTTTTTCTCTAGTATGAATACGTTGATGTGATTTGAGATGACCTGATTGAGTGAACGTTTTCCCACACTCTTCACACCAGTACGGTTTTTCTCCAGTGTGAATAAATTGATGTGATTTGAGATGACCTGATTGAGTGAACGTTTTCCCACACTCTTCACACCTGTAAGGTTTTTTTCCCATGTGAATACGCAGGTTTCTCTTTCCAGATGTTGTAAAGGATTTGTCATATTGCTGACGTCTCTCTCTTCCTTTCGGTTTCTAGAACAGACGACAGAGAAAGAGAGAAAGTCAATCTAAAAAGCATAAATACACAAGTTAACACAATAAAAAGTCACTTAATATAAACCTTGAGTTAACAAAATACTACTTATCAACTGTTTGTGTTTATTATATTTGTATTATATTTGATACAGTAATATTCTAACCAAAGTATATACCAGAGGTGGGGGACTCGAGTCACATGACTTGACTCGCATATTTTTTGACTTGAGACTTGCTTGACTAACATTGATAAAAGACTCAACTTGACTTGCTTGACTAAATAAAAGACTCGACTTGACTTCGTAGTCATGACTTGAGACTTGACTTAGGCGTGAGACAGATGACTCGAAATGACTTTACTTTTTAAAATAAAATATTTGCATTGTACGAAGCCCCTAGAGGGCAATGAAAAAATAAGAGAAAGTATCTCGTTCGCAGGAGAAAGTAGGAAGTGGAGCGCACAGGAGACAGCCGTTTCATGGCAGACTGTTATGTTTATGTGGGGAAATACATACATTATTTGAGATACATTTCAAACACGGACTTCATTTTAGGGACATTTCGACCAGGGGTGTAGAGTTATTTGTTCAAGCACCGGATGGGCAAAACAGGAGAGTCTGTGAACCAGTCTGCCTTGACCTATGTATTCATGTCTGTGACTCAGTATCTGCTGCCCACAGCTGTTTTATAGAAGAAAAACCTCCTTCACTTCATGAAATCTCTGCAGCACCAGGAGGCAGTAACGTGCAACTCAGCAGAATCTCAGAAGAGCAGCACCAGCTGCAAAGAGCTGTGCCTTCACTGTGTTTACCTTCATTAGAACAGCTAACGAGCGACCGCAGGCTGCTACGTTTTAACCACACGCACCTCTACACACACACACACACACACACACACACACACACACACACTGAACTGCCCAATTATTCCCCCTATTACCCGTTTTAAGATTTCAGAGCCCCACTCTCCATTGTTGTTAATGTTGAAAATAAAACCCTAGTTTTCATAACCACTGTCTTTTAACTGATTTAAATGCAGAAACTGGGGTTATTCATCAGGATTTCGTAGGACTTGACTTGCTTGACTCTCACCCCAGTAACTTGTGACTTGCACATGTATGACTTACTCCCACCCCTGGTATACTGGAGACAGAGGGAGACGGCATCCTGTCACTGCGAGTCTCAGTATGCTCCGTTCGTCTTGTCTTAGTTTTTTTTGGTCTAATTATTGTCTAAACTTTGTCGTGTCTGTATGAAACGTCATTTTGAGAGACCATGCTTTTGATCCTGTGGATTACATTTGCCTTCTGCAGACCATGTCTGGCCATTCAACTTTCCAAGACACACCTGAGTGACAGCACGAACAGATATGGCGAGGAGCCCCGGCCTCTACGCTGCTACAGCCGCGAGGCTATGCTAGAGCTTCAATGCGATCGGCTTCCTACGAATACACCAAGCCACCTGTGCTCTTCGATATTGGATGAAATCCCTCGGGAGCCGCTTAGAAACACCAGGAAAAAGAGACGAGGAAGGAGGGGAGGCGTTCAGAATTGCCTACGGCGGAGATTCAGCTGGCCACCACTTCCATCATTCTCACAAACCTGCGCTCATTGAGCAACAACGTGGACACACTAAGGACATACACAAGGTACTGTCATGAATTTCTTGAGGCCTCTTTATTATGTTTCACGGAAAGTTGGCTACAATCTACAAAGCCTGAATCTCTTTGAAGTACCCGGATTCACCCTTGTTTGAGCAGACAGTGATGCGAACTCGGGGAAAACCAGAGGAGGCGGTATTTGTGTGTGATCATACTCAGTAAAATGTAAAACCTGCAATCCTCCGAGAGAGTCTGCACTAGTGTTGCACGGTGTACCGATACTTGAAAGGTACCGCGATACCCTGCCGTTAAAAACGGTACGATTCCTCCGTTTCATTATTATCAGTACTTTAAGAATGACGGGGAAAAGTACTCCGGTGAGAAAGCGCCGTTTTAATAAGAGCCACGCCCTGCACTGCAGCCGTGCCTCGCTGAAGTCCCGCCCCTCTCAAGCACGCTCCAAGTCCCTCCCCTCTCTCGTGCACGCATTAGCTGCCAGAGCATGTGAGAAAACGAGAAGCATGACTGCAAGTGGGAGTGCAGCTGCCGCTGCGACTCGGTTTGTTGACAAAAAAGAGGCCAGAAGCGAAATTTGGAAGTATCTCTGACAGTGAGGGCAAGCCTACGGACACCACGAGGCCTGTCTGTGAGAAATGTTTTAGATCTCTGCAAACCAAGGGAGCCAACACATCAGACTTGGCTAAGCACCCCGCCGACCGGCATCCAGAGCTGTTTGAAGAATTTAAAGACAGACAGGTTAGCGAATGTGATAGATAACATAATTACATCATGCTCAAGCCCATGCCCTCAAATTTAAGTCAAACAAGTGTAATTTCTTTTGTGACAAACGAACGTTTTCGTAGTTTGACGAGGCAATTAATGGCAATGATAACCGTCTAATATGTCTATCTTTTTAGCTAACTTATCAATGTGGCTAACATCTGCAATGTACATTTTGTCAATAATTATTTATATTACTGTACTATTACATGTTAATATAAAAAGTTGTTTGAGCTGATGCTTAATTTTATTTAATACGAATTCTTGTCATTTATTTTGTTTATTGTTCTCATTGTTTAAAAGTTTGTGTTATGGTTATGGTTCTGGTGTGAAATAAAGCACAATAATTACATTTAAGACTGTTTCCCCTTTTTTAAGAAAAGAATCGGAATCGCAACTCTTGACTTGGCATCGGTATCGAAACCAAAATGTCGGTATCGTGACAACACTAGATCATACTCAGTAAAATGTCAAACCTGCAATCCCAACGTAGAAATTCTCGGCATGACATTAAGACCCTTTTATCTCCCTAGAGAATTCGGGTGTATTTTACTGTTTGTTGTTTATCCTCAACAGAGTTGGGTGTAACGCGTTACGGTAATAATATTACTTTGTCGGTAACGGAGTAGTGTAACGCCACACACACACACACACACACACACACACACACACACACACACACACACACACACACACACACACACACACACACACACACACACACACACACACACACACACACACACACACACACACACACACACACACACACACACACACACACACACACACACACACACACACACACACACACACACACACACACACACACACACACACACACACACACACACACACACACACACACACACACACACACACACACACACACACACACACACACACACACACACACACACACACACACACACACACACACACACACACACACACACACACACACACACACACACACACACACACGTAGTTCTTCTTCTCTGTTTTCCGGTTGTTGCTTGTTTTGAATGACGAATACACACTACCGCTGCCTGCTGGTAAGGAGAGTTATTGCCACTCACGCATGCGCAGTTCGTACGTGCTCGGCTGAAGTCTGGCTCCAGTGCAACACATGGCCAACACGCAGGAGAACACGCTGACGCAACAGCGTGAGCAGAGATAGACTGCGCAAAATATACAGATAGCAGGAGACAGAGGACAGCCACGGTCAGATAGCAGGAGACAGAGGACAGCCACGGTCAGATAGCAGGAGACAGAGGACAGCCACGGTCAGATAGCAGGAGACAGAGGACAGCCACGGTCAGATAGCAGGAGACAGAGAGCAGCCACGGTCAGATAGCAGGAGACAGAGGACAGCCATGGTCAGATAGGAAAACATTCAGGAGCTATCTGGATCAGTCTTATGCGTGAACTAAAGAGAACATTTGAAACTTTAGCAGTCTGCGTGATCTGCCTGTAGGGAGGGGCGGGCCGGCCCTGAGAGTAAAGTAACGAGTAAAGTAACAAATTACTTTATGTAGATAGTAACGAAGTAGTGTAATATATTACTTTTTTTTTAAAGTAATATGTAATATATTACTTTTTTTTAGTAAGGACCCCATCTCTGATCCTCAATACTTAGTCCCGCCCACATGAGATGCGAGCGGAGGACTGAGGAGGGGAACCGAGGAGAGAGGAGGGGAATCAGCAGGCGGTTAGAGAAATGAGAACTCCTCTCCTCTGAACGGTCATTTTAAAGAGACGTCCATTAATGATGACAGGAGGCACAGCAGCCCTCTGTCTGATGGACAGATGTGTTCATGATCACACACACACACACACACACACACACACACACACACACACACACACACACACACACACACACACACACACACACACACACACACACACACACACACACACACACACACACACACACACACACACACACACACACACACACACACACACACACACACACACACACACACACACACACACACACACACACACACACACACACACACACACACACACACACACACACACACACACACACACACACACACACACACACACACACACACACACACACACACACACACACACACACACACACACACACACACACACACACACACACACACACACACACACACACACACACACATTAGGGCTGTCAAGTTAACGCAAAAAAAATTAATGCCACTAATTATTTTTAACGCGATTTACGCATGTGTATTTTTTTCCTCGCCCGCCCCGTAGTTTCAGAGCGCATCGAGTTTAAAATACCATCTACGAGCTGATGCTGACAGCCCCGCTCCTGCCGCCCGCTTGTGGCAGACCACACTTCCACGCTCACCGGCAGGCACCGACTGGCTATTGGGAGGACCGGGAGGGTGTGCGTATGTGTGGCCCGAGCGAGTGAGAGAGAGACCTTACGTGCATTGTTGTTGTTAGCATCTGATGCTAGCTAGCTGCGCTAACGGATATAAGGAGCTGTTTAAATTAAAACAGAGGAGCGAAATTTCGCCACAACTGCGCCGAGCACTTGACTTTATGCAGGAAGCCAGACAGTGGGACATTGTACGAAAAGTCAGCACACGTTAAAATAATTAGTGGCGTTATTTTTTTTGTGCGTTAACGCGTTATTAACGCACAAAACAGCCCTAATATATATATATATATATTACATACATAACATACATTGTTACGGTTGCTGTTTCTGTCTGCTCATTAATCTGCCTGTGAGTGTTTTCAGCTGTGTGTGTAATATGTAAATAAGCTGAGCAGTAGCCCTGACGTCATTGGCTGCCCATCCTCTGGTCCACCTCCGAAGATCGTGATTGGAGCACGCCGGACCCGACGTCTGCCAGTCGCAGCGCACACCTGCTGCAGATGATTATAAAGCCCGGGAACAACTACCACTCAGGAGGCTCTGTTGAGTGAACAGACGCCTCTCGCATTTTGCTCTTCATTCTGTGGTTAATCTTGTGTGTCTATCTAGTATTTATTTTCCCTTCATATAACTAGACTCCTGTGTTAGAGTCCTTCCTTTGTTTGTTTCAGGCTGCCTGCCTGCCTTTTGTTTACATTGCTGTCTAAAATAAACCCCTTATAATAATAATTACCAATACCAATCTGGTTGTGTTGCTTCCCTTTGATTCCCCTAGTTCAGAAGGGAACGTAATATACATACATACATACATACATACATACATACATACATACATACATACATACATACACTTTGATTCATTCACAGTGCGGTATAATGAGACAATAACAGGCTACAGATGCGGACACACACACATTTATATAAATATATACAATTTCAGAATCAAACAAGTATGAGAGCACTCTCATAATAACGTAACACAATCAGAGACTGGATATATCCCCCCCTCTCTCTGGTCGCTGAAATGGGGAATTGAAATTACGGGCCAAAAGTTGTATTTACAAGTAGGCTATTAAAAGAGGACACCAAAACAACTGAGACCCGTCTGTCCGCCGTACGCACTGTACCACACACCTACACACTGTACCACGCACACACCTACACACTGTACCACGCACACACCTACACACTGTACCACGCACACACCTACAAACTGTACCACGCACCTACAGACCGTACCACACACACCTACTACAGCTCGTAATGTATAATCAGGCTACAGCCGTTGTGTATTTTATTATGTGAAGCACTAAATGGTTTTAGAGAAATATCGACTAAAGCAAATAAAGAGAGTAGGCCTGTTATACTAAGTGATATATATTATACACGAGCGGTGTAACGGTATACAATGGGGCAAAAAAGTATTTAGTCAGCCACCAATTGTGCAAGTTCTCCCACTTAAAAAGATGAGGCCTGTCATTTTCATCCTAGGTATACCTCAACTATGAGAGACAAAATGATAAAAATCACATTGTCTGATTTTTAAAGAATTTATTTGCAAATTATGGTGGAAAATAAGTATTTGGTCAATAACAAAAGTTAATCACAATACTTTGTTATATACCCTTTGTTGGCAATGACAGAGGTCAAACGTTTTCTGTAAGTCTTCACAAGGTTTTCACACACTGTTGCTGGTATTTTGGCCCATTCCTCCATGCAGATCTCCTCTAGAGCAGTGATGTTTTGGGGCTGTCGCTGGGCAACACGGACTTTCAACTCCCTCCAAAAGATTTTCTATGGGGTTGAGATCTGGAGACTGGCTAGGCCACTCCAGGACCTTGAAATGCTTCTTACGAAGCCACTCCTTCGTTGCCCGGGCGGTAGGGCTGAACGATTTACCATGTCATGGCGATAACCGCGATATGCGCATTCGCGATATGCGCATGCGCGATATTCACACCGCAGGGACCGGCAGTTTTATTCATTTTTTTTTTTTTAATGATAACGCACTTTAGCACAGAATTCAAAATAAAGATACCCTTATTACTTATCGAAACTGCACATACAATATATCCGATTAAAGCTGAGACTCCACAGATTATTTAAGTATAGTATCTAAGCGATCCGATCTCGCAACAGGGGAAGCAAACAGACATCACAACACTTACCTTTTACGATTTTTTTACGGGAGATCGTCTCACCGTAGCTGTCAATCTGATCAAAAGACGTGTTCAATGGCATTAAAACGAAAAAAATCGCGGCTGAATCGGTTGATCCATAGGTTGATCATGTATCTGTGGCTTTGAAGCAATTGTTTATAATCCATAATTCCATTTTTATGTAAAAATCGGAGCACAACAGTTAGCTGTTAATGGTAGCCACCAGAGTGTATGCCGATTCCGGTTTTGGCTACGCGTCACTCTCGCGCTGGACTGCCGCATAGCCAAGACCGGAAGCTGGGGGGGGGGGGAATTGCGATGTCAGTTTTGTTCAATATCGTGCAGCCCTACCGGGCGGTGTGTTTGGGATCATTGTCATGCTGAAAGACCCAGCCACGTTTTATCTTCAATGCCCTTGCTGATGGAAGGAGGTTGTCACTCAAAATCTCACGATACATGGCCCCATTCATTCTTTCCTTTACACGGATCAGTTGTCCTGGTCCCTTTGCAGAAAAACAGCCCCAAAGCATGATGTTTCCACCCCCATGTTTCACAGTAGGTGTTCTTTGGATGCAACTCAGCATTATTTCTCCTCCAAACAGGTCCAGTTGAGTTTTTACCAAAAAAGTTCTATTTTGGTTTCATCTGACCATATGACATTCTCCCAATCCTCTTCTGGATCATCTAAATGCTCTCTAGCAAACTTCAGACGGGCCTGGCCATGTACTGGCTCAAGCAGGGGGACACGTCTGGCACTGCAGGATTTGAGTCCCTGGCGGCGTAGTGTGTTACTGATGGTAGCAGCTCTCTGCAGGTCATGGACTAGGTCCCCCCGTGTTGTTCTGGGATTTTTGCTCACCGTTCTTGTGATCATTTTGACCCCACGGGGTGAGATCTTGCGTGGAGCCCCAGATCGAGGGAGATTATCAGTGGTCTTGTATGTCTTCCATTTTCTAATAATTGCTCCCACAGTTGATTTCTTCACACCAAGCTGCTTACCTATTGCAGATTCAGTCTTCCCAGCCTGGTGCAGGTCTACAATTTTGTTTCTGGTGTCCTTTGACAGCTCTTTGGTCTTGGCAGGGGCGGACTGGCCATCGGGACGTTCGGGACGAATCCCGATGGGCCGGTACTGAAGTGGGCCGCCCGGTAACCGGCAGGGCTCGATATTAAATGGCCCGCTGGCCCGGAAGCTCTATTTAGACACCCCGGGCCAGCATAACGTACTTTCCACTTGCCCACTCGGGCCACTAAAAATATTGCTTTAAAAATATTGTCCTGTGGTATTGGTATTTTGACTAGCAATTTAGTTAAATTGTTTCGTTTATGAACGCTACAACATAGCGTTCCGTGAGTCGGTTGTCGTTGTTGGGTGAAAAGCAAACAGCTGTTTGCTGCGGAGCGCAGCGCAAGCAGGCTCCCGTGAGCGGCAGCGCGCACCTTCACTATTTCGCCAAAATGTTTTTAACACCAGCGGTAACCGGCCAAGCGCCGGGCAAAAAACAATCTTCAAATAAAAGAAAGTCACCGGAGGAGTTAAAGGAGAGGGAGAGGAGAAGAAGAGGGAGAGAACGTTTCAGCTTGATGGATGGAGTTGGCTTCTAGTGGTGCAGTGACGCGTCCTAAAACCCTTTATAATCTATCGATTAGATTTATGATTCGAAAATTATACAAGTAGGGTAGACATGTGGAGATTATCCGGCTGAACAAAACGTGCATTGATCAAACAGGTTTGTTTTCCACAGACATTATTTCCAGCTATTTTCCAAAACCCTGTGGAGAAATCCTTTCTGTGGAGGGAACCAGCAGCTACTTCCTGGTTTCAGGACGCGTCACTGCACATCTCAATATGATGCCAGTATAAACAAGGTCTTCTGTCGGCTCTGTACATCAATGCCGACCTATGCTGACAAGTAAGTGAAGAGTAGACAATATAAAGGTATTGGCGAAATGTCCCAGCAGTTTAGGATAATGAAGGTTCTAATCAAATCAATTAATAGCCATTACATGTCTAACTCCTAATGACAGGAAGGCAGAAAGTGCATTATACAAATAATCTCATAATAATAGCAGACATTTTTTAACAATGACCACAATATCATTATTTTAATAAACCAAATATGAACAATTGAGGAAAATGAGGAAGAACTGATGATTCAAATGTTGTAGTAAAGTAGTAATGTAGTTAGTGCATACATTACTATTGCAACAAATGTGTTCATTTTCTTCATTATTAGTCGATTTGTTTTTGGACTAATGCTCCAGGCCAGTGGTTACAATGGTGGGGCCAGTGACAATACAAGTCAATGTTACCCTTAATGTCTACCTCTGCGGTAAGTCACTAGCACACCCCCCCCCGTCGACAATTTACTAGCGGTATTTACTTGCGGCACCGCATGGGCCGGCGGTACCGAAGTGGGCCGGTCGAGAGTCCCGGGCTGATTTGTAGTCCCAGTCCGCCCCTGGGTCTTGGCCATAGTGGAGTTTGGAGTGTGACTGTTTGAGGTTGTGGACAGGTGTCTTTTAAACTGATAACGAGTTCAAACAGGTGCCATTAATACAGTTAACGAGTGGAGGACAGAGGAGGCTCTTAAAGAAGAAGTTACAGAAATCTTGTTTATTTGTAGGTGACCAAATACTTATTTTACCGAGGAATTTACCAATTCACTCATTAAAAATCCTACAATGTGATTTCCTGGATTCTTTCCCCCCATTCTGTCTCTCATAGTTGAAGTGTACCTAGGATGAACAATACAGGCCTCTCTCATCTTTTTAAGTGGGAGAACTTGCACAATTGGTGGCTGACTAAATACTTTTTCGCCCCACTGTACGTACCCGTACCGTTCGGTTTGGTCCACGTGTGTACCGAACGAATATAACGTTAAACGTAAAAAATTGAGAACGTGAACAACTTCTTGGAAGCAATCTCAGGTGCTGCGTCGCAGCATTCAGAGTAATTTGCTCACATTGGGTTCAACGCGTCATAGAGCGAGCATTTCATTGGAAGAGAGGCATACTATGAGAGCTGGTCAGAGGGATGCGTTCAAATTTAGTCAGTAATTTGAGGAACTAGCAAAATGGCGAACGCAGATAAAGTTGAGCTCGAAAATCCTCCAGCATCACTGAAGTCTCCGGTTTGGGAACATTTTGGTTTCGCAGTCACGTACAAGGATGACGGGCAAAGACAGATGGACCGAACCAAAGCGGTTTGTCGGCATTGTTCAAATAAAATTGGTTACGCGGCTGGCAATACATGAAACTTGCACACTCATTTGAAAAGGCATCACCCGAACGTGAATATCACCGGTACCAAAAGACTGAAGTGCAAACCCAACTCCCTTAGCATTTAAGCCTCCACCACTCGCAAAAAGTTCAGACCGAGCCAAAGCTATTACAAACGCCAAATATCCTTATGTTGCCATGTTAGCAAAGCGCTACATGGCTGTATCTGCTACCTCTGTCCCTAGAGAGGGTGTTCTCCACAGCAAGAGACATTGTTAGTGCCAGCAGATCTGCTCTTTCGGCAAGCAATGCTGACAAGTACATTTTTCTTTAAAAAAAACATGAAAATACAATGACAAGCAAGTCATAATGTCAAACTGGCTGCTTAGGAACTAGTACAGTACAGTTAAAATACAGATTATTTCAGTTCATCGAAATACTGCACCTTAATATTTATTTTATTATATTTTGTATTTATTTGAGTGAATACATTATTCATAGTTTAATAATTAAAAAATAAAATTAAAATAGGTTATGTGATAATTTTTTCTGCTGTACCGAAAACGTACCGAACCGAACCACTATTATACACACTGCTCTGCTTTCTGCACGGACCTCACAGCTGTTCTCTCTGGAAACATCGCTATGCGATGAAGGCAGTTTCTAAAATAATATCCAGGGGATGCATGCAGAGCTGTCATTGGCTGAGATAAGCCCGGCCATGCATCACGCCTCTACCGTTCCCGGAAATATATCCGCGGAGGAGCCGTGGAGGACCCATCAGTGTCTCCTCGGTTAAAGTGATGTTTAACACTCAGTTAATGGGGCTCATTCCCTGGAGCTTCCACAAACAACAATCAACTTAATTATTACATTCAAATGATGTAGATTATTCAAGTTTACATTCACTTTGGATAATAACTAGGGTTGCAAAGGGGCGGAAAGTTTCCGGTAATTTTCCATGGGAATTTAAGCTGGGGAATTTTGGAAATATTCGATGCAAAATTAAACAAAAAACATAACATTTAAACATTTTTTTTTTTTTAAGTAGAACAGAACAAGTTTTAATTATTTTATTGAACAATTATTTATTTCATTGAAGAACGAAAACAGGAATGTTGAGTTAAATATTACTCATCTGTGCATGTGATGGAGGAATGCACAGTGCCTGTAGGGGGTGTGTTCCCAATAGCCATGCAGTGAGCAGTGTGCTATGGCATGGATATTCAAGTGTACTTGAACGACATCTGTTTGTTTCAGTCAAGATTATGCTAAAATATACTTTCCCCAACTATATTTAAGTTCCCTATGAAGAGCCAACCTTCAATTTTGAAAATTCCCAGTTTATTCCCATGGAAAGTTTCCATCTTTGACAATTCCCGGAATTTTGCAACCCTAATAATAACACGGGAGAAATGAGGGGAAGCGCTCTCTTTTCCTCTCTCCCTCTCCTGACAGCCTGTCAGTATCTCATGCAGCTCACTGATCCAGTAATGAGTGACCCGACAGTGAAGAATAAATATATGTATATCTAGTGTAGCTTGTTCCAGAGGTAGATCAAATAGTTAAGTGTGTCAGGTCTAACTCTTGTGTGTTTCGCTCTGCTTACCGGTGCGGCGGGCGCAGCTGCAAGATTTCAGCTTCACGTTGCATACCGCTATTTCACTGTCTTTTTCGGACACCTTAAAATACTGCCAGACCGGTGAAGCCATTCTGGCGAGCTTGTTTTGCCGCACACAGAGAAAAGTGTCATGTATTTTACATCATGCGATCGGCATGTTTAGAGAGCACCGATCGATCGGTAGAGAGTGAGTATCGGCCGATCTCGATCGGAGAGCGATCGATCGGAGCATCCCTAAAGACTATATTAACTTCTGTGTTCCCACTAAAGAAATACAAATCTATCCAAGTAATGAATCATATGTGACTAACGACATTAAAAAAAGTTATAAAAACCAGGAAAATAGCTATGGGAGCACTTAGACAGAGAAATAACTGAAAGTCAAATTGAGGGAATCAAAACTGGCACACAGAGCTTTTGGGAAATGCTTTTAAAAGCCAAAGACCCCAAAAAAGTGTGGGACACAATGAGAACCATGACAGGAAGGACCTCTTCAGCTAAACCTATTGTGACGGACAAGACATACTTGATCCATACCAATTTGCCTATAAGCAAGGGGGTGGTACTGTTGCTACTCTGGTTCATATCATCACTAAACATTTAGATAAACGTCACACCTATGCAAGAGCGCTCTTCCTAGACTTCTCAGCAGCAACACAATACAAGCAGACATCTTGGTGTCAAAAATGGCCAAAATGGAAGTAAATCCATACCTGATTTACTGGTATGCCGCTTTCCTCACCAGGAGAGAGCAACTTGTGAAGGTTAACAAAACCCTGTCATCTGCCATCACAACCAATGTAGGGGCCCCCCAGGGCCGCGGGAGTTCAGCTGTGCTCTTAGCTTCTTTTAGCTTCTTGTGATGACTTTACTGAGCTGCTGTCTATAGTGTGATTTGACTTTGACCATTGTTGGTGATTTTAACATCCATGTTGACAACCCCCAGGACAGAGGGGCTGTCTTGATAACTATGGACTGACTCAGCATGTGACGGACCGAAAAGGACATTCCCAGAACAAATGACCATCTCTTCTAAAAGGGTTAAATTAATAATCTTTTTTCTCAAAGTAATGATAAAGCTGTGAGTTGGATGTAGAAAAGTCAGAATCAATATAGATGTTTTTTATTTTAAAGAAAATTCAGATTGAACATGGTAAAAAACTGTAAATTATAGTGTCCGTTCAAAACATATTTTGTACTTATAGTGAAAACTAACCTTGGATGATGGGTTAGTAGACTAAAAGCTTTAGGAATCAAAGTACAACATATAATAAGTACCCTTTATCAAGATTGATGCAAAACAAGTAATATTTGCCCTTTTTAGACAGAGTTAGCAAAAAAACAACTCTTATTTCCTTATCTCTGGCCCCCCTTCTTCGATTTTGACATGTGACATCTCTTCCTGACCGTTAGAGCCAATAGAATCCAAGGGAAATCGTCCCGCACACACTCATGTTAAAAAAAAAGTGGTGTCTTCGCGCATTCAATCTTGCTACAGAGCGTAGGAATGGCCTGCTCTGATATTTGAAAACGGAATTGCAGTTTTATTGCTTATAGATTATCAGAACATTTCAAAGGGGACACAGCCAGGGCCGGCCCTGACCAATTTGCCGCAGTAGGCAAGATTTTAGCTGGCGCCCCCCCTCCCCCCAAAATGCAGACACTCACTATGATTCGCACGTGCATGGTTGTGGCATGACCACAAAAACAAAGATATTGACACAAGATGTGTGCAACTGTATTTAGTTTTCTATCCATTTGAACATGATTGAAGTGGGGGGGGCTCCGGGGGCATGCACCCCCGGGAAAACTTTTTTTTTTATTGAAGTTAAAAGCATCAATCTGGTGCACTTTGAGAGCAACATTAGGAGATCTATGGATACATCTCTCAACACCCATATGAAACAGAACTGTAAGCAGATTTTCTTTTTCTTTATGGATATTTTACAAATCACTCCCCTTTCAAACTGTATTCTTGTTTATTAATAACAACTTTTTTGTACCGTCAGTATTTTATACGCGTTTTTCACCTGTTTTCTTATTTTTTTATAACTATAATGATCATATAAAGGTGTGCCTTTACCTCACTGAGCTGAGGTTATCAGAGCCTCTCAGACTTTCAGGAGAGAGCTCTCTAAAGCTCTCCCCCCGCGGCCGCTTACACAGTAAATTCCAATGTTAATAAAAGCACACAGAAGCTGTGTACGTTTTTTGGGAGTTTGATTTATTTTAAATGAATACAAAATTAAAACCTATAATTGCACACTAAAACCATTATTTCAAAAAAAGAACAATTTCACATAAACCTTTGGTTTTTACTGGGACTGGGGCAGTTCAACTTGATTTTGGGGGGGGGGGGGGGTGTGTGCCATAGTTTATGGGTGCTGTACGCAATATAGGCGTAGTTCTGTTAGTATAAGATAATAAGATGTACTTTGTTGATCCAAAATCGGGAAATTGTGTTATGAAATAATAAAAAAAAAAAAAAAAATTCTAACTTTTTTTTTTCTCCATTTTTCGGCGCCCCCTATGGGTTGATGCGCCCTTAGCATTCGCCTATACTGCCTATGCCGAGGGCCGGCCCTGGACACAGCCACATTGGATATGAACCTATGGATTAACTACAGCATCGTTTTAATGCCATTGAAGACCAGTTTTGACCAGACAAAACCAAGGTAAGCCATGTTAGCGTTTTAGGCTACCTTGCGCAACATGTTTTGATGTACGTTTTTGTTGATAACGTCGCGAGTTTGTATCTTTCAGTGTTGAGGTGGGCACCGTTAGATGTCTTTACGATCATAAACGATGTGTTGGATGTGCAGCTAGGATAAGTAATAAGGGAGCTAGGAGTGATTTTCGGTGCAGTAATAGGTTAGCATTTTTCGCTTGGGGCTAATTCAGAGGGTCAGTGTTAGCATTGTGTGTGTTTTTTGAGAAAAAAAAATGAAAAAGATCAGTTAAATGAGTTTTCCCCCCATTATATGGATATAAAATATTCATAGTATATTAAATATTAAGGTTCCTTAGACGTAGTTTCCTGCAAATGACGCGATTTCGGCGCCGGAACCGGGTCCGTGGGGCTTAAGAGGTTAAATAACTGTTTGGATGTGTTCCAGTCAGGGTTTCGTCCAAACCACAGCACTGAGACTGCTCTTGTAAAGGTCTTCAATGACATCCACTTATGGCGCCTTTCCACTGCAGGGCCTCGCACGGCTTAGTACGGTATAGCTAGGCCTTGGTAGGCCAGGCTCACTTTATGCTGTGTTTCCAATACAGTTTAGAAACTGGGGCAGTAACTATAGTAACGCAGTGTAGGCGGAGCCGTGACGTCATCTTCAATGTGAACCACAAAACCAACATCAGCCGTTAGTGTTAGCCCTCAGAGCTCACAGCTCCTCGTATCTGTTCAGAAACTAGACACAAGTGAAACAAGTACAAACCACAGACTGCCTGTGTCATGGAGAATACAGTCGCTGGTTTATTTATGTCTGTAAGCCGTTGTTGTGAGTGTGGACGGTCGGAGCATATACTGCGTTAGCTTAGCCGATCTCCATTCAGAAAACACGCATTTTAAAAAGGTTTTTCGCCTGCCGTCTTAATTAAGCATTAATTCATGGTTTTTACTAACCGGTAGGAATGTAACGATATATCGAATATCGCGGTAAATAAATGTCCCAATACCGTCGTTTAAATGTATGTATGACCTATCAGAACCATCCTCCACCGGAGAAAACTTGCCCTCTCCAATCAGCCGTAATCTAGCATATTCCACCTCAAATGTCATCTTTTCCACCTCCAGCACCTTCTCACATTTCATCTTTCCCACCTCCAGCACCTTCTCCACCTCTAAACGCTTCTCTGCCTCCTGCTGCTGACCCCTCAACTTCTCCTGCTCCATCCTCAACTCCAACGTCTGATTAAACTGCATGGCCAAAAGCTCCTTTTGCTGCTCGAATGTCAAACCAGCCGTCTGAACCACTGGCACGACCCCTGCCGCACCAGACTCGCTCTTCTGCAACACTCCCCGCTCAGACAAAGATGACACGATGACAGCTTTAATCTCATGTTTCCGCTTGCTCCCTACAACAGCAACTTCATAATGCTCTGCTATTTCGACCAACTGCGCCTTCTGGCAATCATCCAAGAAAGATACTGAGGGCGCATCCACAAACGCCGACAAAGAAGCCATAATCTATTGCCTATCCCCAATCAGAAAGCAAAGTATTAAACTGTCAACACGCCTGGGCAAAGACAAAACCCAACAGAGGATTTTCCCCCCAACTGCCCAACCAAAATCTTCCTAATCTCACCTCGTCTTCATGTGGCTTGCGACGGGTAATTACGCACTGGAACTCGGCGGATTTATGGAGCGACCTGCACGCAGGTAACACCAGAGGATGTGCCCCCGAGACAGCTGTCCGAAAACAGCTGACACTAACCACATCGCCACAACACTATGAAAACAAACAGACGCAACCCAGGGGGAAACGCCACTTAAGCCTAGCGGGGGAAACTCTTTACAAAGCGTAACAAGCAGCAACGTCTTACCTTCTGATTGGCACACAAAACCTGACGCCATGTCAAATACTAAAGCTTCCTGAAACCCAAAAACATGATGTGTCTCCCAAATAGCAGCGCGGAGCCAGCACACAGCTGGACCACCTCAACTAATTAGCTGCTCAAATGACGCCATGTGCTCTGAGCACGACACTAACTTTTAACCCAATAACCCGTAGGACGAGCCCCCATTTGTTATGACCTGGCATACCACAGTTTACCAGAGCCTCAGTTTCGCCGCTCCACTAGCACAGGAACACGCTTTGCTGGCGGTGAAAAGAATCCCACCAGACTCCTTTGCCCCTCCAGCAGAGGGATGTCCTTCTCCTTTTTCCTCATTTCAAGCGATAAAAACTCTTCTGGACGCCCTCGGCTCGAGTCCAGGGCGTTCCGAGCTGAATAAGGGCGTCAAATGACGGCAAGACGCCCGCCTGGCGGAAACGCTGGAATTAGGAATATATTGTGATGAAGTGCACACTGACCTGAGCTCCAGGAGTCTCCTTGTTCTCCTCCATGCTGCTCTCAGTGCTCCTTCTCCGGCTGGGGCTCTGAAATAATCAACACAACTACAGCTGACACAAAACAAGACAACTCAATACAACCGACAGACACAACCAAACTAATCCACAGCTACTTCGTAGGTTCATAGCAGAGGTGAGAAGTAGGGTTGGGTATCGTTTGAATTTCCACGATTCTGATTCTACTTCTCGATTCCGGTTCTTTGAGGGGCAGGGTAAAAAAATGATACCTGCTTCTTCCACCAAAAAAAATATCATTTATTTGAGAAACTTCTACACAGGTTAGTTTACAGTAATATTCACATGAATCAGTCTGTTAATATTCACTGCTATGTAACTGTAACCTGAGAACCACTGAAGCTACGACAGTCCAACTTTTAAAGAACAGTTCTTGTTGAGAAAAGCAAGCAATCTGCTTCTCAGGCATACCGGGAAGAAAGGTTTGAACATTTTGAAGTAAAATGCTTCAATCTGGTGCACTTTAAGCAGAATTACGAGAGACTAGATCTAGGGGGTACAACTCCAAACACCCATATGAAAAAGATCGGTTTACATTTTAATAATTAAATAAGTATGTGAACATAACCAGTAACCCATAGCCAATAACAAATACATGTCACGTATTTTAGTTTTGTTGTTCATTCATATCTTATTTTACTATTTTAACCAATAACAATTACGATAACAAGTTGGTTTTCTGTGTAAATTATTATTAATACAATACAAATATTTAGATATAATTCATCATAATCTGTGTAGCAACTCACATTCTAACTTACAGCTCACAGTTTGTTCACTTTTATTTCATTTAAAATGACTTTATTCACATAGAAAGTGACATTAACGGATGTTTGAACCACGGTTATAACGCTATCTGTGTCATTAACTATCACTAAGTTAACACAGAAAGCAAACATTAGCCAGTAAGACTGTTTAATGTACTCCATGTATACAGTATTTTCTGTATATTGTGTATTCTTTAGATACTCTGATATGTGTCCCGTGTGTAAACTTGCTGCTAATGCTTCATTTTCATTATATCTTATTGTATATTTTAAATATGCTTAACTTGTGTAATGCCTGAAAACACTTCTGCTGTGACACAATCATTTCTCAGTTTAAGGTAAATAATTATTTAAATAAAGTATATCTATTTATCTAATGAGCTGAACCGTCGCTTAGCTTAGCGCTAGCTGCTAACTGAAGAACCCCATTCATTTCAATGGGAAAATGCTGCGTCACATTGAATAGCGATGCCAATAAGCATATATTTAAAACTATATCTATGGTAAAGAGCACGAACACAACAACTCAAACTGTCTTAAAGACAACTGGTGTAATAGATAACTCAAATAAAGTCAGTTTAGCATTACAAATCAACTGTTACTCACCCAGAGCCGAACTGGAATAATAACTGTAGCTGTTAGCAAATAGCTTTTAGCCTTTATTTAAAGATAATTTGAGACTGTTTTTGGCGCACATTTTAAAGTTTTTTTGTGAGTTTCTTTCTTCCAATATTACAGCTGTGTTAAATAAGATAACTTCTGATTCGTGATTAACTGTAAGCTAAGAGGTGTAAATACACTTAATGAAACCTCTGTGTGTGTTTAATCCACTCACCTCTTCTTCTTGTTCTTCTCTCGGTTTTTGTCGGATTGCAAAGAACTTTAAAATCACGTCCATCTACTTCCTTCTTTTTCTTCTTCTTCCGTGTTTATTGGCAAACCAACCTGTAGGTGCATTACCGCCACCAACTGGACTGGAGTGTGAACAAGAGACTAAGCAGAAAACAATAAACAAAATAAACAAAACAAAGAACCAAAACTCTAGATTATTTTTAAATGTATCAATTCCTCTTAGAAACGTAATAATCTCTCAATATATATTGCCTGATGTTTTCCCTAACAGCCCTGATAGCGACAAGTCATGGCATTTTGCTTTCTTCAGTGTCTGGAAAAGCACATTTCTCTGAGTACTATATTTCCTGCAAAGCAGTAAAACATGCTCAACAGTTTCTGGCTGGCTGCAGTGTATACACTTTCCGGTTGGATGCTTTCCTATTATACTTAATGTATGATTGAGACCTGTATGACCTATTCTCATCCGAGAAATGACATTTTCCTCCCTTCTTTTAAACCCCACCTTCCTTCCATCCCCCACATACCTTTGAATGTTATAAAGAGGTCTTCCTGTATCACTAAGGTCCCAATGATCTTGCCATGTTGTTTGTGCATATTTCTGAATGAATGTTTGAACCTCCGCTTTGCTGAGTGGAACTTCTATGTCTATGTTCATACTTCTGAGTGTTTGTTTGGCCAGAATATCCCCCTGTTCATTTCCCTCCACACCAACATGAGCAGGAACCAGATGAAACGAGTTGCTATGCCTTTGATTTGTATTTTATATAACATTAGAAATACTTCATTTATTATGTCCGTTCTAGAGGAAGATCTGCCTGATCGTATACTCGATAATGCTGAAAAGCTGTCAGATGCAATTCCACTGTTATGTATTTCTTTCTCCTCTATCCATTTCAATGACAGCACCAATGCCAACAGCTCTGTGGTGTATACTGACACATGGTCTGTTACCCTTTTCTCTATATGTGTATTCCTCACTGGGATATAAACTGCTGCCCCTGCACGCCCTGTCTCTGGATCTTTGGAGCCATCTGTAAATATGATTGTTGAGTCTGAGTGATATCTTGCAAAGTGATTCTGGACTATGCGCCATACTGGTAGTTCTTTCTTTTCCTTTAACTCCTCTCGTATATTGAGGTCTTGGGCAATGGGAACAACCAGGGTGGATGGACGAGGTGGGAGCTGTGGGGCAATACTGTATTTGATTCAAAGCGATACTTGCTGCTTTAACATCGCCAATCCATCCAGCACTTGTTAAATGTGACTCATTGTGCTCCCAGCAGTCTTTCAAGATACTTTTCGCAGGATGACTTTCACTGTGCCCCTGAAGGTTTACCCAGAATGCAACATTAACTTCACTCTTCTTATCCTTAAAGGCATTTCTCCCATTTCCACCTGCATTGCTGATACTGGAGATGTTTTAAAAGCCACTACAAATTCTCAGGGCCTGAGCTTGGAGGACATCCAGCTTTTTAAGGTTAGATTCTGCTGCTGCCATGAACGCTACACACCCATCATCGAATACAGGTCTCATGAGTGCCCGATATATATTCAGAAGTGATGACCTACTCGCTCCCCACTCCTGTCCCGCCAAACACCGAAGTACATTGTTGACCTTTTTACATTTATTTTGAACTTTTCCTATATGACTGCTCCATGTTAGCTTTCCGTCAAACCAAACACCAAGACATCTTATTGTATTAACCTGTTCAAGAGGTTGCTCATACCATTTTAACGCAACCTGATCTCACCAGAATGCGTGACTCCACCACGACTCCTTAACACCGCATTGCGTGGTGGACTCACAAACTTTGTTACATGTACGTGTCGGCACCACGCAAACAACCCCAATGTAAAGTGAATGAGGCTCTTTTGTCGTGGTGCACACACGCATTTCTACAACGTCCCGCAGTGAGCTTTTATTCTATAAAACGTTTTTAAAATCTACTTTATAGCTTGTAGTAACTCACGGGAGGCTTCTTTTATTTTATTTGTATTCATAATAATTTTTATTTTTCGTCAGAATGTATTATGGTGCATTAGTTACGAATTGTTGTTCTCAAAAAACAGTGCATTGTGGGTAATACAACTGTGATTTTTATTACATTAGTTTTTAAGGAAGGCCAGAGCTTCAGCTGTGTCCAATAGATTGTTCCCTTTAGTTAACGTTTTTTAAAAGAACATTATATTCCGATTTGATCATGTCCCCTTTATTGTATTACGGAGAGCAATGTGAGCGTCCATTCCCATTGGATAACGCAGGATTTTATCCCGGAAGTAAGTACTCCCCTTACTGTCGATTGATTTCACAGTGATATCTGCACTACTCATCAACTCAAAAACACCAGATTATCCTTGTTGATTACACAACATTGATTGGTTTAAATTGTGTACAATGCTTTTGTAATTTTCCCCTTCGATTCGGAGAAACAAATATTTGTTCATTTTAGGATGGCCGAAGACACTACACTACCCAGAATCCTCAGCTATCGTTTGGGACTACACCATGTGCTTTGCTTGACAAACCCCGTGGTTTGTCCTCAAGCTCTGTGATTGGATGTTGGAGTGGCAGTGCAGCGAAGTTTACGCTGAGCGACAAACAGCATTGTACGGTGGCTGAGAAGTTCAATGGACAATTACAAAGTGTGAAACACTTTAACAAAGCTTGAGACAAATTTACATTTTATAAAACAAATTTACATTTTATAAAACACTTTTACCAAGGACAAACCAATCCGTTTAGCAAAACGGACTGGATGGCCTACCTGCCTGTCAGCCTTCCATCGGGGCACAAACTTATCTCGGGCCCTCATTGGTCATGTGCGCGTTCGTGTGTGTTGGAGGAGGGGCAGATTTTCTCGAGCCGGTTTCTCAAACTTACCTCCCCCACCTTTAACATTTGACAAAACACTTTTACAAACCAGAATCAAAGCGGAAATGGAATGTCCATCATACCGGAAGTGACGTGCCTGGCTCAAATTTAAGTTTGTTTTGGCGGAAAGACCATAGGTACGAGTGTGTTTACGTTCGGTAAACATGTTTTGTCCGTTTTGTAGAAACAACCTGGGACAAGTGACACCGTTTTGCTCATCTTGTGGACAATCTCTGGAGTGTTTAAAGGACACGGACCAGACAGAAGGACCAGATATCATGTTGTCTACCTTTCACGGTGTAAAAATCAGTTTGCGGACTCTTAAAAGCAAACTGAATCAAGCCGGGTTTTACCACAGAAAAGGTTATTCCTCTCAAATCGCTGTAATTAACGCCATCAGGTTGGAACTTCGTGGACCTGGGGCCTGTACTACGAAGCTGGTTCAACCTAACCTGATATGTTTGAGTTAGCCGGTTGGCCTAATCCAAAACATACGCGCTCTCGCTAAACGGTCCTAGGACGCGGGTTATCAAGTGGATCGCTCAAGCCAGCCGTGTCCTATCTAGCTAGGTGCGCGTTCACATGAGAGGGGTGGTATTTGGAGCATTCGACCAATCACAAACATGGAGAAGCATACTGACAGCGCAGCGTCCATGACTTAAACACTTGATCCAGGATCAAAGCCTCATAGCTGCAGCTGCAAGGTGAATACAGCTGGGAACAGAACACGTGTTTGAATGCGTACATTAACAGGTTCATGATATCACTGCCCGTCTAAAACACAAGTGGATCTGACTTTAATGTGTTGCTTAAAATAATCCTTCTGCATCCAGTCTGTGACACTGTGAGTGTTGCGCGGCCAGATACGGCTCAGCTGACTCAGATCAGGAGATATATGATACATTATGAAGTGATATGCCGCGGACTGTACTTAATGTTACTTTGATCCGGGTACTTGTGTTGTGGCCGATATTTAAGTAAGCTTTCTTAACGCTAATGTTATAATAGTCAGATTGCTCTGAAGATGGAGGTGATATTCTATTCATGTTCACGTTCACACAGTCTGTGATTTTTGCCGGCCGTCTTTCCTGCAACGGCAGTTTTTCTGTATTTCCTTTCTCCTGTAATATGACTTGATCGCTTTAAACTCCGCACACTGAGCTCTGATTGGTCAGCAGGCGGTGCTTTCACTGAGTTGAGCTCTTAGCCTGCAACCTAACCTGGTCCCGACCAGGTTAGCCGCTAAGCCTATAAGTTACCATGGAGATCTAGCCTGCTAAAAAGAGAACCAGCTTCGTAGGACCGGAAAGCCGGAGTTTTCCCTGAATTTAACCGGCTAAGCGAAAATCCTGCTTCGTAGTATACCCCCCTGGACAATTGTTTGGATACCGAACAATGTGGCAGGTACTAAAACAAAAGTACAGTCTTCGAGTGAAGAGAGATGATGTTATGAATTTGCTCCGGGAGCTTAACCCTCGAGGCTGCGAGAGGAGATCTCGCAGAAGGTTTATAAGGAGAACCTACCACTCAATAGGACCAAACTATATGTGGCATGCTGATGGTTATGACAAACTTAAGCCATTCGGTGTGGCCCTTTCAAGATGCATAGATGGATTTTCACGTAAAGTACTATGGCTTGAATGTGGTCCAACAAACAATAACCCGAGAGTTATCGCTAAATATTTCCTCAAATGTGTGCGAAACCTCGGTGTCATCCCCATGAGGCTGATTGTGGCACGGAGAACGGAATTATGGCTGCAATTCAGTGCACCCGACGTCACCATCACCATGACTACTACTCTGGAGCGTCCAGCCACATGTATGACTCATCCATAGGCGCATTCACACTGCGGTACTTTTCCCACAAAAGGTTCATGCGAACTCTTTAGTTCTCATGAACTGAGTACAGATCGCGTTCACACCAGAAAAAGTCCCTGGGGGAGGATTAGGCAAATGAAGCCACTGACGTCACTTCTTCTTCTTCTGCTTTGGGTTTACTGGCAGGCCGCAAACCACTTCACGGCGTATACTGCCGCCCAAAGTCCCCGGCCGGAAGTCCCCGGAGTTGGGGAAGGCTTCAGTAGAAGCTGCTGGGAGTCCCAGCAGCTTCTACTGAAGCCTTCCGAGTAAATCGCCAGAACGCCGACACCTCCTCATCCCCACCGCTCCCATGTTTTATTTTGTGTTGCCATAAGTTAGTCTCTCTGCATTTCTGCGCTGGGCTAATGCTAATGCTAATGCTAATAATGCTAATGCAAGGATAATAAAATGGCGGCTTCACAAACTTTTTGGGAGTTTTACGGGGCGTGGTTTGCAATCCACCCAGCCAATCAGGAATATTGCTCTTTTCTCACAAAAGAGCCGCTCGAAAGTCCCTGCTCTCTAGCAGGGACTTTCGAGGGGGTAAAAAGGTTCGCATGAACTACTTTTAGTACCGGCTTTTTTTGGTGTGAACGCGATCATGAACTAAGTTCGCATGAACCTTTGTGGGAAAAGTACCGCAGTGTGAATGCGGCTCTTGTAGGGACCAAAACATGCAGGAGTACTTGGACTTTGCTATGGAGCGCAATGACCTGCAGAAGCCAGAGAACTGGGAGACTGCATCAGAACTGTACATGAAGCTGAAAGAATATGCTCAGTTATAAAGTAATCGAAAAGGTATTCACTATTCAGAAGTACAGTAGCACTGTTTCACCACTCCAAATCAGATTTCAGGGCTCAACAATGCTTGGTCTCATGGTTTGTCAGACTGCATTTACTCTTTTCCCTGTGATGGTACCTTCATCTGAAGACTGGTCCTAGTTAGAAAAAAGATATTCCCATACATTTTAAAATAAACATGGTTTCCAGCCAATCACAATATTTGTTTCAATGTCATTTATACAGCACCAAATCACAGCATAGTAATAAAATAAATATCTTAATCATTACAAAATATAACTGGAATAACAACAAACAAAGCTCCAATTAGCAACCACAAACAAGGTTATGTTGTGTGTGTAATTGTGTGCAGAAAGAACATTTCTGTATAAGTCTTATTTCAACCATGTGGACTCACTGGAAACCTGAGAATGAATGACTGATTTACAACAAAGAAGCTATGGGTCGCAATGTGAAATAAGTATAGCAAAGTGCAGAGTATTTATAAAGATTGTATAGGTATAGAACAATACTTTGATTTTGTCCCAAACTAAATGGACAACATGAGCTGTGAGAAAAAAAACACGCTCACATCTAACGACTATATGAACAACCTTCATAGAGTCTGTACTCAATGGGTCATCCAGTCACATGACTTAAAAACAGCCAAATCCTGGAGAATGTTGCATTCCAAAGTCCATTTGGGATTTAAACACATTGTATGTGTCAAGGAGTGGTAGTTTCAATGTGTTGGAACAAGTGTTTGCCATTGGGAATGGAGAGTCATCAAGGAACTCTATTCCTGGCGATGGTTCAAATCCAGATGGGGGAAGTGAAGTCAGCCCAGTCGCAAACATCAAAGCATCCTCCAAAGACACAGCAGTCTGGCTTTCCGCAAAGAAAACATGTTCAGATACATCTTGGCAATGTGTTTCCTGAAATAGTTATAAAAACAGCTATTTACAAACCTTCACAATCGAGGAGATAGTCTGCCCAGTAGCCCAAAGTTTGACTTTCCCTAAGCCTCCTGTTACTCCCTGGTGGACTGAGGTCAGGCTTGAAGAGTCGCTCAAGTTCCAGAGCAGTAAGTCGCTTTTCAGAGTGGCACAGGACCGGGGCCAGCAGAGTAGGGTGTTGCTGTAGTGCGTTTAAAAACTGAAGGGCTGAAAGACCCTCCTTGAATCTGAAGAGTGAACAAAAAAATGTTTCATCACAAAGTCACATTTAAATAACCAATTTCTAAAACAAGGGGGGGGTGGCCTGAGCACTTAAAGATTGGCACAAGACAGGCAGGGAAAGGAGAGACGGACATCCCATATCAGTTATACTACACAGGCACACATTTTGACACTGACTAATTGCTAACAGATAAACATAGAATAAACCAAAGACGGGGACCATGAGGCATTTTAAACAAAAAATTCTTACATACATTAAAAAAAAAATCACATGAATACAAATATGACCTTACCTGTCAATTACAGATGAGTTTCGGCCAATAATGTACCACTGGAGGTCGTCTGACACAATTCCTTTCTTTCCTTCAACAGAAGCCACATGTCTCAGACAACCTGCTGTCTGTAACATTGTGCTGTGTCTCATGGTCATTTCTCGCAAGGCATCCACTGAGGCAGCATTCTCAATCTGAAGATTATAAAATGGACAAACAATCCAGTCAATAACGGCATGTACTGTATATTCTTGCCATTTGTGTTCCATTGCAAGTTTTATATATTCCCATTACTACTATCCTTGTGCAATATATACCTGGCTGCTAAATCCTCTACGACAGGATGTGTTTTTTGTAAATTGTGTTTGTGTATCTTTAATAGTTTTTAGTCATTCTTCTTAGGTAACATTAAGCTGTCTTTGGCTCTTTTCTGCTCCAGCAATGTAAATGTCCCCTCTGTGGGACTAAAAAGGGTATTCTGATTCTGATCACAAAACAAAAGATGAAGCCAATTCGGTGTATGTGATAAAGGTAAAGTAAAGATGTCTCAAAACACTGCAGGAACTACATAATAATCCACCCTACCACACTGTTGCTGTATGCAATTCTCACCTCTTGTAAAGCTTTCCCTACTTCTTCATCAGTTATTAAATCAACTGTTGCTTTGAATGAAGGCTGGCCTGCAAGATAATGTACAAGATCTTCTGACAGGAAATGTGGCCCAGGACCTCCATGCACAACTGACACCGCAATCATCTTTCCTGCCAAGTAGTATTCATCCTCCCTAACAGCTGTGAATAAATGTATGCATATTGCAAAATTAAAACATTATGTATTATATACTTTAATGTACTGTAATGAAATTCAACGTTTTGGAAAAATTGTTCAAGCAACAAATCATATGTCATGTGATATATATGGTTAATGATCATTAAGAATTGTATTAGTACACTTCTAACCGTATGCATACCATTTGCATTGTAGACCAAGAAGCGGCGTCCGTCTGGTCCATCAAAAATGGGCCGGTCTTTCAGATTCTTCATCAGTAGAGATAACAACTCTCTCCTGGGACCGCCTGAGTCAATTCCTTCTTCGAAAACACCAGCATCATCAGTGAATTTTACCAGCATGTCACAGTTTTCTGAATACGATGTACGCTCGAAACCTCCGACTGCTCCATCCCAAACATTAGCCCTTGAAATGTTGAACCGGCTGACTCTTCCATGATCAATAGGCTGTGACAGGTTAGCAATAATGGCAGGTAATGTAACGTTCATCTCCTCCCTGTAAAGGACACAAAGTGACCTTATTAGTGGATATTCCAGAGGGTGCAAAAACAGTTAAAAAAAATAATGTTTGTACCAGAAATATTGTACAGAGAATTTTTTTGTAATGCCACTGTAATAGCTGTCCGTTTACATTTCAGTGTCCTATAAACTCGTCATGTTGACTGCAACCAGCTCCTCGTCCTCTTCTTCAACACATGGTGCATACAGATCTGTGTATGTACTGTTAGGAAATGATAATTCCCATGTTAAAACATCTTACAAACAAAAATGTCTTTCTCGTGTTACACGAGGGGCGGCGTCAGGGGGTATCTAGGAGTTGCTATAGCAACTCCAACAATTGGCCTAGCAACGGCTAGCAACCCCATTGTTTTGACATGAAAATGTATCATATTTATACACATTCTCGCAGCCCGCGAGAATGTGTATAAATATGATACATTTTCGCGGGATCTATCAGGGGCGGGTCGTTGTAATTTACTGCGTGAACTGTTACTTGGCTAATTCTCAGTAGATCGAAAATGGAAACATTTCTCACAGTCACAAGTCAGCGTAAACGACCGCGTTCTCCAACGGAGCCGGTCCAGCTGGACAACCCTGCTATCCACAAGGATCCCGATGTGCACTATGAAAACCGGGAGGATTGGGACCACGAAGAACAGGTGCCCCCGCCAACTGACCCGCTGCACCCGCAGCAGCAGGACCAGCTAGCTGCTACCACGAGCTGCAGTGGAACTAGCGCTGCTCCTCTCCGCACGTGAAGATCCACTGCCCTCATTTCCTCCACCCTGCTCTCTGCAGAGCTCCACTCCAGAATATACACATTCTGCTAGTCAGTGATTCTCAGACACAGCGTCTCACCCTTTGAGCATCTCGGCAGAAATGAGCAGTCGCTCCTCTCAGTTACAATAGGTCATTTTAAATTAATCAAGAATGTGTTGTATTTTCCGACATGGCGCATTGTTCGAGGCGTGCTGACAGTGAGATCTAACACGGGGAATTGTGAATGAGGAGAAGAGAACTGAGGAGGAGGAGGAGGAGGAGGAGGAGAGTCACAGAATGAGGCCAGAGAGGAGGAAAAGTGCGTTATTTAGGCAATGTTGTTGGTGGGAGTTAGGGACAGACCGCCCCTTCCAGGTGTGTGTATGTGTGTGCGTTTTCCGGTGTGTGTTACGTGAAAGTCATGAGTGTTACACTATTGATTGGTTCTGTAAATAAAGAGAACGTTTTCGACATTGAAGGCTTGAGTGATCTTGAATAGCGGTGAACGCTACAATATGAACAGGCTCGTGCTTGGCCCACTGGTATTGTTTGTTTATTTTGAAAATTAACTAGCAACTGCTAAACTACTACAGCAAAAAAATCCTGGCGCCGCCCATGCTCGTGTAAGTGAGTCACTAACATTTGTACTTACCTGTAGCAAGTAGTCTTGTCTGTATTTGTTTTGGGTGGACCCATATCCTCAGTATCAGATATTACTATCTGAAATACAAATAAAAATGTCTGTAACAAAACAACACTGAACGTTAGAAACATCAGGCTTCCACAATCTGCCTCAATACCTGTCCAGGCTGAGTTGTGGATGAATGCCCAAGTGCCTTCCTGAAACATGATACAATTATTAACTTCATGATTCAGGGTAGTTGAGTTTTAAGTAACATTTAGAGGTAGGGGGAACCATAAGATTTATAAATAACAGATTATTTTTGTTTGAAATTAGATGACATGTATGGTATTTTTGTATCCATGTTCACCAGAGAAAATGCTGTGGCCTATTCTTATCAACCACTTAAAGATAAATTACTTATTTTGTAAAAATAAGTACAAACTTACCCTTCATTTTCAGGTTTGTGTTTTGGAGTACTTTTGTTTCGTGGTTCAAATTCAAATACCTGAGAGTAAAAGTGTACAATTATCAACAGCTTCCATTATTGTTCCCTTGCCACATATGTCTATCAACAGTGAAACGTTGTCAGTGTTTCTGATAGTAATTGTAACTGCCAAGTTGGTTCTTCTAAAATATTGACCAGAATATAGATTTCCTGCTTAAAATCAAATGTATATCAAATAAATAAATGAACATTAAAATAAAAATCATTTACGGACCACAGTGTCAGCCTGGTTGAATTCAGCTGTGCTCCGAGATGTGATGACAATATCCGAATCAGAGTCTGAGGCATGGGCGTCGCCTGGGGTAGGCACCCGGGACTTTAGCCCCGAATGTTTTTTCTTTAGCCCCGGACAAATTCTCCCTCAATAATATAATACATTAACCGTACTTTACCTAGAGGATGGTAGGATTGTAATTTCCCGTGTTCAGTGAATGCAACAGAGGCAACCACCAGACCAATCGGAGAGTTGCATGGAAATAAACGTGTTTTATTGGCTGACAGGTACGTACCTCTCCTCTCCTTCAGCCGCGGACGCGGAGTTTCTGAAGATGGACATAAGACATTTTTTTAATAAAAAAGATGGCAACTCTCAAGTGGTGGCTCAAACAACAACCCCAGAGCCACCACCTGAGCCAGGTGAACAAGGTATGTAAATGTCAGTAAACTTACAAGTTATGCGAACATGTAAGCAAAGCATGAATTATAGCTACGTTGACGTTACTTTGAATCGCGTGGGTAAGCTAAACCGTTAGCAAGTAGCTTTAGCTAGCCAGATATATTATATACACACTTTGTCATACAGTCTAAATGTTGTATTTGTTAGCGTTACCTGGTGATTTCAAAGAAAGCTCTCTGGGAAAGGTTGACTTACTGTTCGACATGAAGCTAGAAGCTACTTTACAGTACCAGTTGATCCGGAGTCCTGTCAGTTAAAGTGTTTCATAGTTAGCTTAGCATCAAACTAGCACTCACATATATGATTCCTGGATGTTATGTGACAGTATTTCTGAGAAAGAGTCAGCTGAAATGGTGGCATAGTTGCCACTGCTTTACGTGTCGACAGCATGTTTGAACGTATTTGAAGCAGTAAATATGGCTGTTTGGCCACTGACGTTGCCATAACAACACCTGCATTTAAATGTGCAACCTCTTTTTGTGACAGATTTTTGCATTCAATTATAATTCTTCTGATTGATATTTCCTATTGACAACTAGTTTCTATGTGAACATTATGAGATGGACAGCCAGCTAACAAGCTTTCAGATCAAAGCCAATCCAGTGGGGCTCCTGAAAGAGGGCAAGGGACACTATGCTCCCAAATATTAAGCCTTGACCCGGGACCCCATCTTAAAATTGATATGATCAAAAAATGATCTGCATTGTCGGAGGCCTTTTTTCCTCATTATCATGTCAAATTGTACAGCTTTCCTTAGTGTTGAATGCAGAAAGATGACTATATTAGAGTATTAAGTGAAAATGACTATATTAAAGTGTGATGTGAATATATTAAGTGAATTACTCAAACTGCATTTGTAGGAATGATTATGTCCTATTGGCAGATAACTACTCTAACAGTGATATCTACAAGAGATGTACATTTAACTATTTTCAATTGGTTAGTATTACATTTTGTGACTGTGTGGTGAAACTCATTTGAATGAAGACACATGTGTATCTTGAAATTCATTTATTTGACAGAGCTGGAAACTGATTGACTTACATACTTGTTTGTGTTTACCTACACAGTCATCACAGATGAGCCACACAGAGTAGAGGATGAAGAAAGGAGAACAGGAGAAAGGGACACACAAGAAGGAGATACAACAGACAAGAACAACAATGGAGACAACAATGAACAGGAGCACCAGAACAGACACGAGTCAATGGGTAACATGACTGATGTAGGGACTGCAGATACAGGGCCAAGGCAAGTGAGACACCACTGCTTTCCATCCGGCATGTTTGGCCAGCAAAAGAGATTTCAACGGCAAACAGCAAGAGATGAGGGATTATTATTTCCTCCTTCCATCCCTTTTTTCTGTTTAATCTGATTACTAACAACTTCTAATAATTTGACATCGTTTATGATTTAATTGGAAAATAAAGTGTTTTTAAATAATAAACCCGTTTCTGATTCGGATTCTTTGATTTTTGTTGACATCTGGGTGTTGAGAGATGTATCCATATCTCTTGATGTTGCTCTCAACGTGCACAAGATTGATGCTTTTAACTTCATCATTTAAAAAAATCTTCCTGGGGGACCCCGGAGGAGGTGAGTTCCCTCAAAATAGCACTTTTTCTCTGTTTATGTAATAAGTGTAGTGTCCCCTCGGCAACAGATCACTCAGAGCTGGTGATTACTTTCCTGCATTTCAATGGACAGCATAAAAGGACACGTGAGCTGGGTTCTGGTGCTCAGATTAGCTATTGATGATCACGTTGATAAATCATATAAAAACCAATCACACAAAAACATGTTGCTGTGACTGTGAGCATTAAACAATTAACATTAAACTAAACAAACACAACAGTACGTTATTGTCCTTATAAAATAAAAACATACATTTTGTCCTCCGAGATAATACAGGCACCTTACCCTCAAGAGATCCTCACGTGCTATGAGAATCTCCCACAATCCATTGCCGTAACCAAGCTAATGCAGACACACGTTTGTGACAACAGATGGCGCAATCGTGTATGTGCGTGTGGGGAGTCTTGGGCTGCAGTCGGATAGTTTAAAAATCAGCTCCTAACTTCTAACCCTATCTCCTATTCCTTGACCTCTGAGTGAAACGTCACGGGGTTAAGGGATAGTGGACAGGAGAATTCAAAAGGACTTAGGAGAAGAGACTGCGGTGCTTTAGAGAATCGAATGCACTTTCACTATCCAACGTGTTTATGATGCGCCAGCGGACGTCATTGTGTGCGTCTGCTGCTGTGGGGAAACTATGGAAACCACAGTTTTCTATACAGCGGACTACAACATGGATGTTTAATAAGAACGAGGGACTACTGTGAACTCATCTAGAGACTCTGCTCCGTGCTCTGATGCTGCTGCTTTGCTTTATGAACGTGGACAACAGAGAAACATATTCTTCAGGACCAAAGCTGGAATTGAAATAAAAAAGGAAAGTGAAACTTATGCTCGTCCCCCTCTCCCTCCGGTCCACATTAATACTAATGATCCCAATACGTATGATTGTATGAACTAAAGATCTTAAAATCAATACAGATGTATTTATTATAAACGTTAGTCCTTAACATCTATCACTGTGTATATCACCATTCAAACATCTTTTAAAAGTTGAACAAACCCCACACAGCTCAGTAAAGACTGAAATGTTGACTTTATTTGATCATTTCAGTGAAAACTAACGTTCATATTTCTCTTTTTGATTATAATACTGATGAACGTTCAAAACAAAGCACTTTGGCAACTTACCACCTATGTTTTAAAATGCTTAATAAGCACCGTAACTTTCATGATATCATTTCTCGGTCATAATCGGTTGTTTCCGTGAACGGCCGACTGTTGAGTGACAGCAAATGCTGCGGCTGCAATGCATTGTGGGGCAGCATTTTCGCTTCTCCTGTCGGTTAGGGAGGTCCAGTGGTTCCTAAGCTAAAGGAGGTTATAAAGGAAGTTTGAAACCTCCTTTCCTATCATTCTCATCATTCTAGAGAATTCGAACGGCACTTATCATGGCTGCCACTGAGGGACTTCCGGGACTATTCCTAGCCCTAGGCTGAAGTCGAATAGTCCATTTAGCTTAGGAACCTTCCTAACCGAGTGAAATGACCCGGAAGTCCCTCAGGTGGGTTTAAAAGAAGGGAGGAAAATGTCATTTCTCGGATGAGAATAGGTCATACAGGGCTCAATCATACATTAAGTATAATAGGAAAGCATCCAACCGGAAAGTGTATACACTGCAGCCAGCCAGAAACTGTTGAGCATGTTTTACTGCTTTGCAGGAAATATAGTACTCAGAGAAATGTGCTTTTCCAGACACTGGAGAAAGCAACATTCCATGATTTGTCGCTATCAAGGCTGTTAGGGAAAACATCAGGCAATATATATTGAGAGATTATTACGTTTCTAAGAGAAATTGATACATTTAAAATAATCTAGAGTTTTGGTTCTTTGTTTTGTTTCTTTTGTTTATTGTTTCCTGCTTAGTCTCTTGTCCACACTCCAGTCCAGTTGGTGGCGGTAATGCACCTACAGGTTGGTTTGCCAACAGCCAATAAACACTGAAGAAGAAGAAGAAGAAGAAGAAGAAGAAGACGACGACGACGAAAGTGGACACACGCAGAGGTTTCAGTAAGTGTATTTACACCTGTTAGCTTAGTTTACAGTTAATCACGAAATATATGCTTGTTAGCATCGCCATTCACTGTGACGCAGAGGTCCTGAAGCAGCTCTGTGGTCTTCTCAGTGTTTCCAGCTGAAAAGAAGGTGTGTGTGTGTGTGTGTGTGTGTGTGTGTGTGTGTGTGTGTGTGTGTGTGTGTGTGTGTGTGTGTGTGTGTGTGTGTGTGTGTGTGTGTGTGTGTGTGTGTGTGTGTGTGTGTGTGTGTGTGTGTGTGTGTGTGTGTGTGTGTGTGTGTGTGTGTGATACCTTGATAATTACTTTCTCTAACATTATTTATCCCACAGTATATTCATAAGTTATATGCATACCGTTTAGTTTGAGTAAACGCTCCCCTTGTGCCTTCAGCATATTGTGTTAGGACGGTAACTCTTCTTTATTGCCGTTAGCATACTGGTTTCTGTGAGGTAACTCCTTTATGTTACAGGATGAAGCCTCAGTTTATTGACTTGTTGTTTCTAGTCTCCTCCTGACTTACAGAGTCCTGGAGCTGTGAGTTTCTCCTCTTCAGAGAAGCAGCTTTATTACTGTCTCCTATTGTTGCAGACAAAGTAGCATTACATGGAAATATTCAAGCAAAGTAAAAGTACCTCTAAATAGTACTTAAGTACAGTACTTGAGTAAATGTACTTGGTTACTTCTCACCTCTGCTATGAACCTACGAAGTAGCTGTGGATTAGTTTGGTTGTGTCTGTCGGTTGTATTGAGTTGTCTTGTTTTGCGTCAGCTGTAGTTGTGTTGATTATTTCAGAGACCCAGTCGGAGAAGGAGCACTGAGAGCAGCATGGAGGAGAACAAGGAGACTCCTGGAGCTCAGGTCAGTGTGCACTTCATCACAATATATTCCTAATTCCAGCGTTTCCGCCAGGCGGCAGGGTTCGTACGGGTGCTTGAAATCCTTGAAAATGCTTGAAATTTGACGTGGTGTTTTCAAGGTTGGGAAAGTGCTTGAATTTTGGGAATGGTGCTTGAAATTGAGATAAAGTGCTTGAAAATGTAAATGCTTTACTTTTACAATAAATTGCTGTCTGACTGAATAGTTCGCTTTTTAGATTAAAAGAAAAGAATTGCTTCGCTTCTACATAAAACAGCTCCGCTGCACCTTCCCGCGATATGCGCGCGACCTGCAAGTGTTTGTGTTACGTGTGACCTGGGCATTCTGATGAGAGAGATAGATGACTGTGTGCCAGCAGGTTCCCGTTTCAACGAGCGTTGGCTAGCAGAAGACAAATACAAGCCATGGCTAAGACGAGGGTCAAGCCCACGAGTAGCCTCCTGCAAAGTTTGCAACATAACGATGGGAGAGTCTGCGCTGACGAGCCACATGAAAGGTACGCCGGAGTAGAGCATTTTAGATTAGGCTAGCGTTGCATGTTACGTTTGTTTAAGCTAACGTTAGCGAGCTGAATAGCGAACTCCATGAGGGATAATAATAATTGCAGGGGACAATCATTTCAGAGGAGCGTACCTATGTTATGTGCGTTACAGTCGCCATCGTGTGGTGTTCAGAGGACGAAGCTCTCACGGCATTTTGTGTTATCGTCACAAAATATAATCTATTGATTCGACTCAGAGCGATTTTGAAAGCGATGTATTTCTACTGGTAGTATGTTTCGTACCTAAACCAAATGTGACTTGATCTATCGAAATCAGTCACATTGACCCGAAGACACATTTTCTTTTGTATTACTGTTCTGGGGGAAGCTCGCGAGTGTGTGTGTGTATTTTTGCGTTTGTGTACCGGGGAAACACTCACGAGAAACACCGGCTGTTGTTCTGCCTGCTGTGACGTTACATTAGTCCGTTCCCCGCTTGTAATTATGCCAAAGCTTCAAAGTTGTATTTATCATCTGAATTTGCCGTTTAATATTCTGAAAGCCAAGACTTTGTTTATTTGAAAACAGATGAAAACAAACTGTCTTTTATATAAAATTGAAGTATTATACAATTAAAACTACTTTTTGCTTTAATCCCATGTAATTGTAGAATGAACACAGTTTTCCTTTGAAGATGTATAAGTCAGGAGTCTTGAGTAGTCAACATTACCTAAAATCATTGGACACATTTGTAAATATTATTTTCCACTTGTTGTGAGTCTATTTTTATGCAGCTCTGCGTGTTTTTGTGGCTACAATTCAGACTAATACACTACCAGAGGTGGAATAAGTACTCAGATATTGTACTTGAGTAAAAGTAGAAGTACTCAGATCTTGTAGTGAAAGTATAAGTACAAGTACTCAGATCTTATACTTGAGTAAAAGTAGAAGTACTCAGATCTTGTACTTGAGTAAAAGTAGAAGTACCAGAGTGGAGGAATACTCTGTTACAGTAAAAGTCCTGCATTCAGAATGTTCCTCAAGTAAAAGTAGAAAAGTATTCTCATCTAAATATAGTGAAAGACAGTAAAAGTAGTCGTGCAGATTGGTCCATGTCAGAATAATATATATGATATGTTTTATAATGATTGATCATGACTCTGACTTATGTTCACTGCCAACCTAAAAGTACCTCAACAATTAATCAATAATGTATTAAAGTCATTTGGCTGATTGTTGTATATCGGCTCAGACAGGTTATATGGGAGGCCTGGTCTACGTACAGGTCACTAATTTTGAAATATTAAACTTAGTTTTCTTTTCTTTAATTGTTCATCTTCGTGTAGAAGGCTATCACGAAACACACATTTGGTTGTTTATAGCATAAAGAACATCTGATTTAATGTGAGGTAGGGAAATAATCATTTGAGTATGTGTATATATTATGTAATTTACAACAGCTGGAAGATGCTGGAAAATGCTTGAAAAGTGCTTGAATTTGACTTTGGAAAAGGTGTAAGAACCCTGGAGTAAGTCATACATGTGCAAGTCTCAAGTTACTGGGGTGAGAGTCAAGCAAGTCAAGTCCTACGAAATCCTGATGAATAACCCCAGTTTCCCCATTTAAATCAGTTAAAAGACAGTGGTTATGAAACTAGTTTTATTTTCAACATTAACAACAATGGAGAGTGGGGCTCTGAAATCATAAAACAGGCAATAGGGGGAATAATTGGGCAGTTCTGTGTGTGTGTGTGTGTGTGTGTGTGTGTGTGTGTGTGTGTGTGTGTGTGTGTGTGTGTGTGTGTGTGTGTGTGTGTGTGTGTGTGTGTGTGTGTGTGTGTGTGTGTGTGTGTGTGTGTGTGTGTGTGTGTGTGTGTGTGTGTGTGTGTGTGTGTGTGTGTGTGTGTGTGTGTGTGTGTGTGTGTGTGTGTGTGTGTGTGTGTGTGTGTGTGTGTGTGTGGTTAAAACGTAGCAGCCGCTCGTTAGCTGTTCTAATGAAGGTAAACACAGTGAAGGCACAGCTCTTTGCAGCTGGTGCTGCTCTTCTGAGATTCTGCTGAGTTACACGTTACTGCCTCCTGGTGCTGCAGAGATTTCATGAAGTGAAGGAGGTTTTTCTTCTATAAAACAGCTGTGGGCAGCAGATACTGAGTCACAGACATGAATGCTGCTTGAAAATGCACCTTGAAAATGCTTGAAAAGTGCTTGAATTTGACTTTGGAAAAGGTGTAAGAACCCTGCATCTGCAATCGATTTGCTAGTGGACAATGATCCCTCGCTGGCTGTACCTGTTCGCTCTGCTATCGCGTGGAGGGTCTGCTAACAAGCAGCCAACAGAAAGGTTCACGTTCACGTTGTTGCACCTCACGAATGCCTAACACTGTTATCCCCAAATGAAAGATCACAACCCGTTTGAAATATACAATATGAATGCACAATATGGTTAGATAGAGGTTAGAACGTTGTTGTCTACGGTTCTTTAGTTGTCAGATCAAGTCTGAAATGTGACTTGCATCACAGCAGCTCCATGTGTAACATCAACATAGACACATAAGACAAACACAATACATGAGAAACAAACAACTAACATGTAACATAACAGCAGGACCAGTGAGAGCTGCTCAAAGAGCCTTCAGCGTGCATCTGAGGTTACGTACTGTAACCCAGCTTCTATGAGTATAGGCTTCGCCCTCTAAGGCTATCGCTATTGGGTAATCCCTCTGCACGTGTGCAGCACTGACAGACTTAATCCACGCCCACCTGTGACATGGGCCCCACCTCCGGCCTCACTTCCGTATAAATAGGAAGATGGCCCGTCCAACTGCTCCCACACAAACAGCTTTTCTTCAGCTATTCGCGGAGCCAGTGGGGCCGAACCTTAGAGGGCTGCGCCTATACTCATAGAAGCTGGGTTACAGTACGTAACCCCAGTCCTATGAGTATAAGGCTTCGCCCTCTAAGGCTATTGGGTTAAGGGCGAAGCAGGATGTAGTCCACGCCCCACTGGTCCGTCCGTAACCAGAAGCACAAAAACCCATCTACTCAATTAATAACCCATGCGAAAAAGAAGGAGCATCACAGTCCCTGGAAATATAGCATTATTCCAAATGAATATTCTCTTTAAGGGAATGAAGGTGAATACCTGTCGTTTAAAAAAAGTAGAGATAAACAAATCCCACTTGTTAAACCTATAAAAGAGGGGCAAAAGGGGCAGCTCTCTGAATGCCGATAGGCAGGAGAGAGGGCATGCCGTTTAGTCCGTGACATTACTCACTCTGACAGAACACTCAGTACTGAGTGTGTAAGAGAGGAATGGGAGACATCCCTCAAATAAAAACGAATAAAAGAACAGGGGAAGACCAAGATGCAGCATTGCAAATGTCTCCCACTGTCATTCCTCCATGCAACGCCATAGAGGTTGAAATTCCTCTGGTGCTGTGCGCTTTGATGTTTTCTGGGGGATCCACCCCAGAGGAGACATACGCCTGTGATACAGCCTCACACAGCCAGTGTGACAGGCGCTGTGCGGACAGAGGCTGCCCTATTGAGCGCTCTCTGTAATGCACAAACAGGCGCTGAGACTTGCGCAACGTGGCTGTGCGTGCAATATAACATGACAGCGCACGTATGGGACAGAGGAGATGAGATGTGGCTTCCTCCTCTGATGTGTGAGGAGGAGGGAAGAAGCCATCCGAAGTGATCCCTCTCGATTTAAAAGAGCTTGTGATCACCTTTGGCATAAAAGCCGGTTTAAGGCGCATGACGGAGCCACAGAGAGAGCAGACGCATCACTCACCCTTTAGCTGATGTGAGAGCCAGGAGCAGAGCTACTTTGGCTGACAAGAACTTCAGGGGGACCTGATCTAAAGGTTCAAATGGAGCTTTACTCAGTGCGCGTAATACTAAGCCAAAACCCCATTGAGGCGCTAAAGCGCGTCTGGCAAAACGTTTTCTACGGGGAGCACAGAGACTCAGACATGTGCTGAGTCTCTGTGCTCCCCGTAGAAAACGTTTTGCCAGAGGGTGACTAAACACCGTGCTGACCCCAAATCTACGTGGCAAGATGAAATGGCAGCAGCATGTTTTTACCGTGCTATAAGCCAATTCCTGTCCAGCAACAGCTGGAGGAACGACAGCACGAGGCAGGGGGCCCAGGCTTCTCCCTGCACACCACACGGAGCGCTGTCCATTGGGCTGTGCAGGATGTGTGTTCAGCAGCTGATCGAACACCTCCCTGGCGATTTATGTAGGCCGCCGCTGCTTTGTTGTCTGTTTGAATCAACATGTTGATTGTACAGCCACGGGACGAAGTGCTGGAGCACTCTCCATACGGAGAGTAATTCCAGCACGTTATATGGAGAGACATGTGACCCGGCCACTGCCCCCCCACTGCCTGCGACATGCACGTTCCTCAGCCTGCGAGAGATGCGTCTGTGAACACTGCGGTGTGTGACGTCACTCTGCTCAGGGGCACCCCCACTGACGTGGTCAAATCCAAAACCACGGAAGGAGGAATGTACACCATGCGTCTCCTCTGACGCACGGGGTCGATGCACAGGCGAATAAACCGCCTGGAGTCTCCTCACTATGAAGGAGCCCCAGGGGGATCACCACGTGACCAGCTGATATCATGCCTAACAGCTGCATCACGGAGAGGGCTGTCACCGCCCCGCGGGGTGGGACGCGCCGGAGGAGAGCTGTCACTTTCTCCCCTCTCCGCTGTGAGAGTCGCGCTCTCATGCGGGCTGAGTTCAATTCCACTCCCAGTTAAAAAGATAACCTGGAGGGACGAGGACAGCTCTCCTTCCAGTTGATAATGAAACCCAGGTTTGACAGATGAGATACGAGCTGTATCGTCTGTAAGCCGCTTCCTCCCTCCCTGGAGCGAGCCAGCCTCAGCCGGTCGTCCAGGTAAAATAACACTCATCCCCATTCTGAGTAGCTGCTCCCACCGGCTCCACCCACTTTGAAAAAGTGGGTGGAGCCAGGAATGAGAAACACAGGAAATTCTGTGTTTCGGGATGATGGTTACGTGGATTAGCTTTAGTGTTTGACATGGCGTCAGGTTTTGTGTGCCAATCAGAAGGTAAGACGTTGCTGCTTGTTACGCTTTTGTAAAGAGTTTCCCCCGCTAGGCTTAAGTGGCGTTTCCCCCTGGGTTGCGTCTGTTTGTTTTCATAGTGTTGTGGCGACGTGGTTAGTGTCAGCTGTTTTCGGACAGCTGTCTCGGGGGCACATCCTCTGGTGTTACCTGCGTGCAGGTCGCTCCATAAATCCGCCGGGTTCCAGTGCGTAATTACCCGCCGCAAGCCACATGAAGACGAGGTGAGATTAGGAAGATTTTGGTTGGGCAGTTGGGGGGAAATCCTCTGTTGGGTTTTGTCTTTGCCCAGGCGTGTTGACAGTTTAATACTTTGCTTTCTGATTGGGGATAGGCAATAGATTATGGCTTCTTTGTCGGCGTTTGTGGATGCGCCCTCAGTATCTTTCTTGGATGATTGCCAGAAGGCGCAGTTGGTCGAAATAGCAGAGCATTATGAAGTTGCTGTTGTAGGGAGCAAGCGGAAACATGAGATTAAAGCTGTCATCTTTGTTTGAGCGGGGAGTGTTGCAGAAGAGCGAGTCTGGTGCGGCAGGGGTCGTGCCAGTGGTTCAGACGGCTGGTTTGACATTCGAGCAGCAAAAGGAGCTTTTGGCCATGCAGTTTAATCAGACGTTGGAGTTGAGGATGGAGCAGGAGAAGTTGAGGGGTCAGCAGCAGGAGGCAGAGAAGCGTTTAGAGGTGGAGAAGGTGCTGGAGGTGGGAAAGATGAAATGTGAGAAGGTGCTGGAGGTGGAAAGATGACATTTGAGGTGGAATATGCTAGATTACGGCTGATTGGAGAGGGCAAGCTTGCTCCGGTGGAGGATGGTTCTGATAGGTCGGCACCAGGTGGTGGCGATATTATTTCTTACTTGCGGTTAGTGCCAAAGTTTAATGAGCGTGACCCTGACATTTTTTTAACTCTATTTGAACGCATAGCAGAGGCAAGAAACTGGTCAGATTGGGACAAAGTGCTGTTACTTCAGTGTGTACTCACTGGGCGAGCACGGGAGGCTTATTCAGCTATTTGTGGCGAAGATGCTTTGGACTATGCTAGAGTAAAATCAGCAAGTCAGAAAGTCTCTGACAGGGTGACCAACAATCTTTGAGCAGATTTATGATTTCTAACAGGTGGAGCAGTTTTGCCGAAGTAACAACATACTGATACCGGTTAGTAGGGATGTAACGATACCAAAAACTCACGGTACGATAATATCGCCAAAAAAAGTCCACGGTACGATATTTATCGCGACATTGTACAGCATTTTAGTAGGATAGTAGTATTTTAAAGTGTCAACAATATAATAATCAGACCCGGCAATAGAATAGATCAAGTTTCACTTTAGTTTTTCAAGTAACTCAACTCTAACTCACACGCTCAGCATCATCAAGGTTATCTTTTAGGAATATGAGCATTTCCAGGTAGAAGCTGGGATGTTTGGGCGTTTGCAATATCCCCTGCTGTGGAAACAACTCTCTTGCTTGGTACTGATGTTGCTGGGACAGAGAGATATGCTTTGGCCATGGGTGACAGCAGTGGGTAGAACTGTGCATTGTCTCTCCACCACTTCAAAAACAATACAGTTTTTGCCAAGAAGGTGAGGCTTATTGACAGGGTGAGATATAAATATACTGTTGATTCTTGTCAATGTCTCTAGGTGTGTACATGGAGCCCTGTAAATACGATGTCCTTTTGTGTTATCTGTTTTAGGTTCATGTTGTAACTTGCTGCCATGTTGGACAGGTCTCCCTTGAAAAAGAGAGCAATGATCTCAATGGGACCATCTGGTTAAATAAAGCTTTTTTTAAAACAACTGTATTGGGACAATGCACCACTGTCTGGCTTCCTGCATAAAAACAGAACAAATTAGCATTCATTTAACAGAATCTGAGGCATCTCAAAGTGCATAAAAGTTGTAGCATTACATTTGTTTGCTTTAGAAGTCAAATATTCAGGTTATTTATTTTTTTAACCAGGCACATCACGAAGTGCATTTAACTGAATACAATAATAGCAGTCTTAATACATGTCCTCACATACAAAATAAAACTGGATAGCTACTTATGACACATGCACATCAAAAAGTGCATTAGCAAACAGTTAAAGAGCTCCAATGTAACACAAAGAGGTAGTACTGTAGCAATAGGCCTACTATTTTTTCACTTTTCAAGTAATAACAAAAAAATCATACGTTTTGGTCACATTTGACCCCGACACATTACAAAGTGTATTTAAATACAAAAAGAACTGTCAAACCCTTCAGTGCACAAACCCATAACAAGGGATAAGGGTAACTAACATACTGTATGAATGAATACTACACGTCTACTCGCTGACTTTCTCAATGGGAGAAGTGACATTTTTAGTTTTGAACAAGAGCAGTGATTTGTGGCTCATAGGATGCCAATGCAATCCTGAGACATTGGTGAAGAGTGCTGTCAGTCAGGGAGCAGCGAGTGCTACTTTTGATTGAGTTCATGTGTGAAAAGCTTGACTCACATGTGTATGTTGATCCAAACATACTGAGCACACAGATCGCTACTTTCTGAAGGAAGGGAACTGCCGTTTGTTGACGTCACTCTAAAACATTGCGCTGCTCTTGTGCCATGGTTACGGATGAATGCATGTCAATAAGTTCCAGTGTAAATTTCCCCTCGTCGATGCAGGGGACCACTTCCTTTGCTCTGGTGGATACGCCCCCCTCTATTGCAACAGTGAAGGGGTCTCTGGCAAAGCCCATCACCTCTGTGGGCAGAGGCAGAGCAAGTCCATCCAATTGACTAAAGTTCTCTTTCAACCTCGCAATGAAATCTGTCATCACATCCGTGATTTGTGCCGGGGATGTGATGTGTTTGCGGAGCTTCGGAAAATGCAGCATCCGACCCGTACTCAAGTCGGTCGCGAAAAGGTCCAGCTTGACTTGGGCAATGACTCGCGCATCTGCTCCACAAGATCAATGACCGTTTTGTCTTTGTTCACACTTCAGAGTTGAGAGAGACATGTTTTTAGAGTTGCTATCATAGGACCACCGTTACTAGCACCACTAGATGCACTTTCAAAAAACGTGCTGCGTTGTGGTTTGGTGGTTTCTATGCAACGCGGAGTGTTGCGTTCATGGTATGTTCTCGTGTAGGAATTTGGCCACGGAAGGCTGGGCCACTCGGGAGTTGGTTCTGGGCCGCATCTGGCCCGCGGGCCGCCATTTGAATAGGCCTGGCTTAGATACTATACTTAAATAATCTGTGGAGTCTCAGCTTTAATCGAATATATTGTATGTGCAGTTTCGAATATATTGTATGTGCAGTTTCGTGCTAAAGTGCGTTAGCATTTAAAAAAAAATGAATAAAACCGCCCGTCCCTGCGGTGTGAATATCGCGGTTATCGCCATGACACGGTATATCGTTCAGCCCTACCGCCCGGGCAACGAAGGAGTAGCTTCGTTAGAAGCATTTCAAGGTCCTGGAGTGGCCTAGCCAGTCTCCAGATCTCAACCCCATAGAAAATCTTTTGGAGGGAGTTGAAAGTCTGTGTTGCCCAGCGACAGCCCCAAAACATCACTGCTCTAGAGGAGATCTGCATGGAGCAATGGGCCAAAATACCAGCAACAGTGTGTGAAAACCTTGTGAAGACTTTGTTGACCTCTGTCATTGCCAACAAAGGGTATATAACAAAGTATTGAGATTAACCTTTGTTATTGACCAAATACTTATTTTCCAACATAATTTGCAAATAAATTCTTTAAAAATCAGACAATGTGATTTTTATCATTTTATCTCTCATAGTTGAGGTATACCTAGGATGAAAATGACAGGCCTCTCATCTTTTTAAGTGGGAGAACTTGCACAATTGGTGGCTGACTAAATACTTTTTTGCCCCATTGTATACCGTTACACGGCTCGTGTATAATATATATCACTTAGTATAACAGGCCTACTCTCTTTATTTGCTTTAGTCGATATTTCTCTAAGACCATTTAGTGCTTCAAATAATAAAATACACAACGGCTGTAGCCTGATTATGCATTACGAGCTGTAGTAGGTGTGTGTGGTACGGTGTGTAGGTGCGTGGTACAGTTTGTAGGTGTGTGCGTGGTACAGTGTGTAGGTGTGTGCGTGGTACAGTTTGTAGGTGTGTGCGTGGTACAGTGTGTAGGTGTGTGCGTGGTACAGTGTGTAGGTGTGTTGTACAGTGTGTGTTGTACAGTGCAGTGTGTAGGTGTGTGTTGTACAGTGCGTACGGTGGACAGACGGGTCTCAGTTGGTTTGGTGTCCTCTTTTAATAGCCTACTTGTAAATACAACTTTTGGCCCATAATTTCAATTCCCCATTTCAGCGACCAGAGAGAGGGGGGGATATATCCAGTCTCTGATTGTGTTACGTTATTATGAGAGTGCTCTCATACTTGTTTGATTCTGAAATTGTATATATTTATATAAATGTGTGTGTGTCCGCATCTGTAGCCTGTTATTGTCTCATTATACCGCACTGTGAATGAATCAAAGTGTATGTATGTATGTATGTATATTACGTTCCCTTCTGAACTAGGGGAATCAAAGGGAAGCAACACAACCAGATTGGTATTGGTAATTATTATAAGGGGTTTATTTTAGACGGCAATGTAAACAAAAGGCAGGCAGGCAGCATGAAACAAACAAAGGAAGGACTCTAACACAGGAGTCTAGTTATATGAAGGGAAAATAAATACTAGATAGACACACAAGATTAACCACAGATTGAAGAGCAAAATGCGAGAGGCGTCTGTTCACTCAACAGAGCCTCCTGAGTGGTAGTTGTTCCCGGGCTTTATAATCATCTGCAGCAGGTGTGCGCTGCGACTGGCAGACGTCGGGTCCGGCGTGCTCCAATCACGATCTTCGGAGGCGGACCAGAGGATGGGCAGCCAATGACGTCAGGGCTACTGCTCAGCTTATTTACATATTACACACACAGCTGAAAACACTCACAGGCAGATTAATGAGCAGACAGAAACAGCAACCGTAACAATGTATGTTATATATGTAATATATATATATATATTAGGGCTGTGTTGTGCGTTAACGCACAAAAAAAATAACGCCACTAATTATTTTAACGTGTGCTGACTTTTCGTACAATGTCCCACTGTCTGGCTTCCTGCATAAAGTCAAGTGCTCGGCGCAGTTGTGGCGAAATTTCGCTCCTCTGTTTTAATTTAAACAGCTCCTTATATCCGTTAGCGCAGCTAGCTAGCATCAGATGCTAACAACAACAATGCACGTAAGGTCTCTCTCTCACTCGCTCGGGCCACACATACGCACACCCTCCCGGTCCTCCCAATAGCCAGTCGGTGCCTGCCGGTGAGCGTGGAAGTGTGGTCTGCCACAAGCGGGCGGCAGGAGCAGGGCTGTCAGCATCAGCAGGGCTGTCAGCATCAGCTCGTAGATGGTATTTTAAACTCGATGCGCTCTGAAACTACGGGGCGGGCGAGGAAAAAAATACACATGCGTTAATCGCGTTAAAAATAATTAGTGGCATTAATTTTTTTTTGCGTTAACTTGACAGCTCTAATGTGTGTGTGTGTGTGTGTGTGTGTGTGTGTGTGTGTGTGTGTGTGTGTGTGTGTGTGTGTGTGTGTGTGTGTGTGTGTGTGTGTGTGTGTGTGTGTGTGTGTGTGTGTGTGTGTGTGTGTGTGTGTGTGTGTGTGTGTGTGTGTGTGTGTGTGTGTGTGTGTGTGTGTGTGTGTGTGTGTGTGTGTGTGTGTGTGTGTGTGTGTGTGTGTGTGTGTGTGTGTGTGTGTGTGTGTATCATGAACACATCTGTCCATCAGACAGAGGGCTGCTGTGCCTCCTGTCATCATTAATGGACGTCTCTTTAAAATGACCGTTCAGAGGAGAGGAGAGGAGTTCTCATTTCTCTAACCGCCTGCTGATTCCCCTCCTCTCTCCTCGGTTCCCCTCCTCAGTCCTCCGCTCGCATCTCATGCGGGCGGGACTAAGTATTGAGGATAAACAACAAACAGTAAAATACACCCGAATTCTCTAGGGAGATAAAAGGGTCTTAATGTCATGCCGAGAATTTCTACGTTGGGATTGCAGGTTTGACATTTTACTGAGTATGATCTAGTGTTGTCACGATACCGACATTTTGGTTTCGATACCGATGCCAAGTCAAGAGTTGCGATTCCGATTATTTTCTTAAAAAAGGGGAAACAGTCTTAAATGTAATTATTGTGCTTTATTTCACACCAGAACCATAACCATAACACAAACTTTTAAACAATGAGAACAATAAACAAAATAAATGACAAGAATTCGTATTAAATAAAATTAAGCATCAGCTCGAACAACTTTTTATATTATATTAACATGTAATAGTACAGTAATATAAATAATTATTGACAAAATGTACATTGCAGATGTTAGCCACATTGTTAAGTTAGCTAAAAAGATAGCCATATTAGACGGTTATCATTGCCAATAATTGCCTCGTCAAACTACGAAAACGTTCGTTTGTCACAAAAGAAATTACACTTGTTTGACTTAGATTTGAGGGCATGGCTTGAGCATGATGTAATTATGTTATCTATCACATTCGCTAACCTGTCTGTCTTTAAATTCTTTAAACAGCTCTGGATGCCGGTCGGCGGGTGCTTAGCCAAGTCTGATGTGTTGGCTCCCTTGGTTTGCAGAGATCTAAAACATTTCTCACAGACAGGCCTCGTGGTGTCCGTAGGCTTGCCCTCACTGTCAGAGATACTTCCAAATTTCGCTTCTGGCGTCTTTTTTGTCAACAAACCGAGTCGCAGCGGCAGCTGCACTCCCACTTGCAGCCATGCTTCTCGTTTTCTCACATGCTCTGGCAGCTAATGCGTGCACGAGAGAGGGGAGGGACTTAGAGCGTGCTTGAGAGGGGCGGGACTTCAGCGAGGCACGGCTGCAGTGCAGGGCGTGGCTCTTATTAAAACGGCGCTTTCTCACCGGAGTACTTTTCCCCGTCATTCTTAAAGTACCGATACTAATGAAACGGAGGAATCGTACCGTTTTTAACGGCAGGGTATCGCGGTACCTTTCAAGTATCGGTACACCGTGCAACACTAGTGCAGACTCTCTCGGAGGATTGCAGGTTTTACATTTTACTGAGTATGATCACACACAAATACCGCCTCCTCTGGTTTTCCCCGAGTTCGCATCACTGTCTGCTCGAACAAGGGTGAATCCGGGTACTTCAAAGAGATTCAGGCTTTGTAGATTGTAGCCAACTTTCCGTGAAACATAATAAAGAGGCCTCAAAAAATTCATGACAGTACCTTGTGTATGTCCTTAGTGTGTCCACGTTGTTGCTCAATGAGCGCAGGTTTGTGAGAATGATGGAAGTGGTGGCCGGCTGAATCTCCGCCGTAGGCAATTCTGAACGCCTCCCCTCCTTCCTCCCCTCTTTTTCCTGGTGTTTCTAAGCGGCTCCCGAGGGATTTCATCCAATATCGAAGAGCACAGGTGGCTTGGTGTATTCGTAGGAAGCCGATCGCATTGTAGCTCTAGCATAGCCTCGCGGCTGTAGCAGCGTAGAGGCCGGGGCTCCTCGCCATACCTGTTTGTGCTGTCACTCAGGTGTGTCTTGGAAAGTTGAATGGCCAGACATGGTCTGCAGAAGGCAAATGTAATCCACAGGATCAAAAGCATGGTCTCTCAAAATGACGTTTCATACAGATACGACAAAGTTTAGACAATAATTAGACCAAAAAAACTAAGACAAGACGAACGGAGCATACTGAGACAAGCAGTGAAAGGATGCCGTCTCCCTCTGTCTCCTGTATACCAGGGGTGGGAGTAAGTCATACATGTGCAAGTCACAAGTTACTGGGGTGAGAGTCAAGCAAGTCAAGTCCTACGAAATCCTGATGAATAACCCCAGTTTCCGCATTTAAATCAGTTAAAAGACAGTGGTTATGAAAACTAGGGTTTTATTTTCAACATTAACAACAATGGAGAGTGGGGCTCTGAAATCTTAAAACGGGTAATTGGGGGAATAATTGGGCAGTTCAGTGTGTGTGTAGAGGTGCGCGTGGTTAAAACGTAGCAGCCTGCGGTCGCTCGTTAGCTGTTCTAATGAAGGTAAACACAGTGAAGGCACAGCTCTTTGCAGCTGGTGCTGCTCTTCTGAGATTCTGCTGAGTTACACGTTACTGCCTCCTGGTGCTGCAGAGATTTCATGAAGTGAAGGAGGTTTTTCTTCTATAAAACAGCTGTGGGCAGCAGATACTGAGTCACAGACATGAATACATAGGTCAAGGCAGACTGGTTCACAGACTCTCCTGTTTTGCCGAACTGGTGCTTGAACAAATAACTCTACATCCCTGGCTGAAATGTCCCTAAAATGAAGTCCGTGTTTGAAATGTATCTCAAATAATGTATGTATTTCCCCACATAAACATAACAGTCTGCAATGAAACGGCTGTCTCCTGTGCGCTCCACTTCCTACTTTCTCCTGCGAACGAGATACTTTCTCTTATTTTTTCATTGCCCTCTAGGGGCTTCGTACAAAGCAAATATTTTATTTTAAAAAGTAAAGTCCTTTCGAGTCATCTGTCTCACGCCTAAGTCAAGTCTCAAGTCATGACTACGAAGTCAAGTCGAGTCTTTTATTTAGTCAAGCAAGTCTCAAGTCAAAAAATATGCGAGTCAAGTCATGTGACTCGAGTCCCCCACCTCTGGTATATACTTTGGTTAGAATATTACTGTATCAAATATAATACAAATATAATAAACACAAACAGTTGATAAGTAGTATTTTGTTAACTCAAGGTTTATATTAAGTGACTTTTTATTGTGTTAACTTGTGTATTTATGCTTTTTAGATTGACTTTCTCTCTTTCTCTGTCGTCTGTTCTAGAAACCGAAAGGAAGAGAGAGACGTCAGCAATGTGACAAATCCTTTACAACATCTGGAAAGAGAAACCTGCGTATTCACATGGGAAAAAAACCTTACAGGTGTGAAGAGTGTGGGAAAACGTTCACTCAATCAGGTCATCTCAAATCACATCAACTTATTCACACTGGAGAAAAACCGTACTGGTGTGAAGAGTGTGGGAAAACGTTCACTCAATCAGGTCATCTCAAATCACATCAACGTATTCATACTGGAGAAAAACCTTACAGCTGTGCAGAATGTGGGACAACTTTCACTACATCAGGTACTCTCAAATCACATCAATTTATTCATACTGGAGAAAAACCTTACAGGTGTGAAGAGTGTGGTACAACTTTCACTCAATCAGGTAATCTCAAATCACATCAACTTATTCATACTGGAGAAAAACCTTACAGCTGTGAAGAGTGTGGGACAACTTTCCCTACATCAGGTGCTCTCAAAAAACATCAACATATTCATACTGGAGAAAAACCGTACTGGTGTGAAGAGTGTGGGAAAATGTTCACAACATCAAGTGATCTCAAATCACATCACCGTATTCACACTGGAGAAAAACCATACTGGTGTGAAGAGTGTGGGAAAATGTTCACTCAATCAAGTGCTCTCAAAAAACATCACCGTATTCACACTGGAGAAAAACCGTACATGTGTGAAGAGTGTGGGAAAATGTTCACTACATCAGATGCTCTCAAATCACATCACCTTATTCATACTGGAGAAAAACCGTACTGGTGTGAAGAGTGTGGGACAACTTTCACTACATCAACTCATCTCAAAACACATCACCGTATTCACACTGGAGAAAAACCGTACTGCTGTGAAGAGTGTGGGAAAACTTTCAGTAGATCAGATGCTCTCAAATCACATCTTCGTGTTCACACACTCTTAAAACCATAGTGGTGTTAAGAGTGTGGGAAAACTTGTTCTTAAAGTATTCACCTTAAAGTTCATGAGCGAGTTTCACTGTTCATTAATCTGCGGAGTAGTTTCTCCAATAATCTGTTTGTTTAATAAAATGTTGTGACTTTAAACTTTGATTGAGATGTTTTTGATAGTTCCTGTTGAGTTAGCAGTCTGTTCTAAAAGAACCAATGATTCATGTATCTAGAACACATTTACGATGTTTCCAGTTTGATCCTATTCTCTTGTTAAAATGATCAGACTACCAAAAATAAAATGGCCTTAGAAACAGACCCTGCATATCTGTTGTTTGGCAGCATATTATAAACATGTCATTCCCTTTTTTTCAAATACCACAGGTTGTGTAGTGATGTATTTGAGGTGTACTGTCAAATCAAATCAAAGTTTATTTATAAAGCATGTTTAAAAGCGATTTTTGGTCGGGCCAAAGTGCTGTACATGTAATAAATACTACAATCAAGAAATGCTGGAGGAAAAAACACTAGTATGCCTTAATGATGGACATGGCACAAGAGTAGATGTACACAGGGGGAAAGTCTCATGCTTGCATCTGACATTAGTGTCAAACTTTGGTTCATACATGCGAATGGTTTGTTTTGAATAACTCCACTGTAGGAAGTGACCATTATCCAGTGCTTACTAAAATGAATAATAATGTATATATACAGGAAGGAGGTTTAATAACCAGGTGGTGCTTTGCTAAAGCTGATTGGGGGAAATGTAGGATATGGTGTGAGGAGTCGGTACACCTGCTAACATCAGAGGGAAGCAGAGAGGTCATTACAAGGCACATAACGCAGAGAACAGTATACCCAAAGCAACAACCAAGGGTAGGAAGAAAGTGGTGCCATGGTGGAATGAGGAATGCAACAGGGCTATTAAATAGTGAAACGATGCATTTAGAGAATTAAAGAAAAACATGACACCAAATAATGTTATAGAGTATCAAAGGAAAAGGGCAGCTGCTCGAAGGACAATCAAATATACAAAAAAGAGAACATGGAGAGAATTGTGTTCTACCATTGGCAGAGGAGTAACATTAGATGATGTCTGGTCCATGTTTAAGCAGATGAGTGGGAAAAGGAAATCCATTACAATTCCAGGTTGATGGGCTGGCAGTAACAGATAAAGAGAAGGTAGGTATGTTAGGAAGGACACTTGCAGCAGTACATAGCGGGGAGCATCTCAGTGATATGCATAGGCAACAAAAACAGCACTTACTAGCAGAGAATGAAAACGTGAAGGAGAAGAGACAGGATAATAGGTCAGCCCTGGATGTGGAATTAGTAAGAGTGAGTAATGATGGGGGAAAAACATTGAAATTGAAAGAGATAATGGAAATAGTGTACGTTGACATGTTGTATAATATTTTACAAATGATGAATTACAGCAAACATGTGCAATATATCCATTATTACAGCTCCGTGGGCTGGCAGTAAGGCGATATGGTCCGTTGTTATTGTGCATCCATGGGTAAAGAGAAACTCATGTAGTGCTGAACACGTAACATGAACGTCCCGGGCAGCGCGGTCCTGTGGGTTAGATGTGTGTTCATAATGCAGAGGGAAATAACAATCAGAATAACATTATTAGCACATTTTTACAACTTGAGGAACGAATGTTTTTAATAAGGGCTTTACAAACGTTCATACTGGGTAGTTTATTTAGTTTAAAAAAAAGTATCCAAGGAGTTACAGTCAATGGGAAAAAGTGTTTCCGGGCCAAGCAACCTAAAGGAAGTGTAGTACCGCCGTTTGACCAGCACGAATATTCTCATCAGACTCCGGCGCACATCCTGGGGCTTGACTTCAATGTATAATTTTCCGCTTCCGGGGTTAGGGTTGGACCGGAAGTAGATGGGCATGACTTTAAAGTTCTTTGCAATCCGCCAAAAACCGAGAGAAGCAGAAGAAGCAGAAGAAGAGGTGAGTGGATTAAACACACGCAGAGGTTTCATTAAGTGTATTTACACCTCTTAGCTTAGCTTACAGTTAATCACGAATCAGAAGTTATCTTATTTAACACAGCTGTAATATTGGAAGAAAGAAATTCACAAAAAAACTTTAAAATGTGCGCCAAAAATAGTCTCAAATTATCTTTAAATAAAGGCTAAAAGCTATTGGCTAACAGCTACAGTCTAAAAGCCATCGGCTAATAGCTACAGTCTAAAAGCTCAAGTATAACATGTAACGTCTAAACAGCTAAAGTCTTAAAGTCTAACAGCTAACGGCTAACAGCTAACCGCTACAGTTATTATTACAGTTCGGCTCTGGGTGAGGAACAGTTGATTTGTAATGCTAAGCTGACTTTATTTGAGTTATTTATTACACCAGTTGTCTTTAAGACAGTTTGAGTTGTTGTGATGGTGCTCTTTACCATAGATATAGTTTTAAATATATGCTTATTAGCATCGCCATTCAATGTGACGCAGCATTTTTCCCATTGAAATGAATGGGGTTCTTCAGTTAGCAGCTAACGCTAAGCTAAGCGACGGTTCAGCTCATTAGATAAATAGATATACTTTATTTAAATAATTATTTACCTTAAACTGAGAAATGATTGTGTCACATCAGAAGTGTTTTCAGGCATTACACACGTTAAGCATATTTAAAAGATACAATAAGATATAATGAAAATGAAGCATTAGCAGCAAGTTTACACACGGGACACATATCACTAGAGTATCTAAAGAATACACAATATACAGAAAATACTGTATACATGGAGTACATTAAACAGTCTTACTGGCTAATGTTTGCTTTCTGTGTTAACTTAGTGATAGTTAATGACACAGATAGCGTTATAACCGTGGTTCAAACAACCGTTAATGTCACTTTCTATGTGAATAAAGTCATTTTAATGAAATAAAAGTGAACAAACTGTGAGCTGTAAGTTAGAATGTAAGTTGCTACACAGATTATGATGAATTATATCTAAATATTTGTATTGTATTAATAATAATTTACACAGAAAACCAACTTGTTATCGTAATGGTTAAAGTAATTTGCATGTAATGTTGATAACTATCTGACCTTTCTATAATTTTCTGTGGATCAATTTGGAACATGTTTACATCACAGCCGCATAGATGAGACAAGGCACTGCACATGATGTGATAAAACACTACATATAAGCATCTAGAAATAGAACATATCATTGAATCAACTCTTTGAATTCCTCCTCTGAGGCAGCTCTGTGGTCTTCACCAGGACCCAGTGTTCCCAGAGAGGACTTGAAGCAGCTCTGTGGTCTTCATCAGGACCCAGTGTTCCCAGAGAGGACCTGAAGCAGCTCCGTGGTCTTCATCAGGACCCAGTGTTCCCAGAGAGGACCTGAAGCAGCTCCGTGGTCTTCATCAGGACCCAGTGTTCCCAGAGAGGACTTGAAGCAGCTCTGTGGTCTTCATCAGGACCCAGTGTTCCCAGAGAGGACCTGAAGCAGCTCCGTGGTCTTCATCAGGACCCAGTGTTCCCAGAGAGGACCTGAAGCAGCTCTGTGGTCTTCATCAGGACCCAGTGTCCCCAGAGAGGACCTGAAGCAGCTCTGTGGTCTTCACCAGGACCCAGTGTTCCCAGAGAGGACCTGAAGCAGCTCTGTGGTCTTCACCAGGACCCAGTGTTCCCAGAGAGTACCTGAAGCAGCTCCGTGGTCTTCATCAGGACCCAGTGTTCCCAGAGAGGACCTGAAGCAGCTCTGTGGTCTTCTCAGTGTTTCCAGCTTAAAAGCAGGTGTGTGTGTGTGTGTGTGTGTGTGTGTGTGTGTGTGTGTGTGTGTGTGTGTGTGTGTGTGTGTGTGTGTGTGTGTGTGTGTGTGTGTGTGTGATACCTTGATAATGACTTTCTCTAACATTATTTATCCCACAGTATATTCATAAGTTATATGCATACCGTTTAGTTTGAGTAAACGCTCCCCTTGTGCCTTCAGCATATTGTGTTAGTACGGTAACTCTTCTTTATTGCCGTTAGCATACTGGTTTCTGTGAGGTAACTCCTTTATGTTACAGGATGAAGCCTCAGTTTATTGACTTGTTGTTTCTAGTCTCCTCCTGACTTACAGAGTCCTGGAGCTGTGAGTTTCTCCTCTTCAGAGAAGCAGCTTTATTTCTGTCTCCTATTGGTTCCAACATTTAGATTCCAACGGCATCATTTAGAAATGTGAAATTCGGGTCCGCTTTTCGATGCCTGAGGAAATGTTTCTCGCCGCTCTCCGTAGCCTACTGGCTACTGTAAGACTGCGAAGGGCGGGAAATGTTAGCGTTGTACCCATAGATCTCTATAAACACGTGTTTATATATATCTCTATGGCTGTACCTACACTTCCTACAGCGTAACCTGAGATCAGGGCCGGCCCGTCGCACTGGCGTTACAGATGTTCTGACCGTAGGTGCTCATCCTAATGTTCGGCCTTGATGTAACAACATTCATAATTAAGTAAATGTAACACCCTTTTTCATCCCGGTTACACTTTTCATTCGCCCTGTACGGTGGGCGCTGTAAGTGATGAAAATGGGGGATGTTGGCTTATCTGGCGCCCGCAGCTCACAGCCAAAGTGCGAGGGAGAAAGGGAGGGTGCACCGGTATGCGCTGTTGTTATTAGCATCTGGTGCTAGCTGCTCTAACGGAAGAAGAAGATGTTTCTCCAATGATGTGGAGGGAGAGTCCTCTCCAGTCAGACTGAGGCTGATAACTAGCTCAGTGAGGTAAAGGACTCTGAGGGTTTAGATAGTTCACTTTAGTCTAAGTTCTCAGTGGGTCTCAAACGGCTTGATCACAATTTATGTAAACACATATTTCCAAGGCACTCGTTTATAATTATTGGGATAAAACAGGTTTGAAATCATTCCAATGTATACTATAGGACAGTAGACCAGACATATCGTTTTAAACTGGAGATACAAAAATATGCATTAATAAAAGAGTAAGATATGAATGAACAACAAAACTAAAATACGTGACATGTATTTGTTATTGGCTATGGGTTACTGGTTATGTTCACATACTTATTTAATTATTAAAATGTAAACCGATCTTTTTCATATGGGTGTTTGGAGTTGTACCCCCTAGATCTAGTCTCTCGTAATTCTGCTTAAAGTGCACCAGATTGAAGCATTTTACTTCAAAATGTTCAAACATTTCTTCCCGGTATGCCTGAGAAGCAGATTGCTTGCTTTTCTCAACAAGAACTGTTCTTTAAAAGTTGGACTGTTGTAGCTTCAGTGGTCCTCAGGTTACAGTTACATAGCAGTGAATATTAACAGACTGATTCATGTGAATATTACTGTAAACTAACCTGTGTAGAAGTTTCTCCAATAAATTATATTTTTTTTGGTGGAAGAAGCAGGTATCATTTTTTTACCCTGCCCCTCAAAGAACCGGAATTGAGAACCGTTAAGAATTGGAATCGAGAAGTAGAATCGGAATCAGAATCGTGGAAATTCAAACGATACCCAACCCTAAATAGTACAGTACTTGAGTAAATGTACTTGGTTACTTCTCACCTCTGCTATGAACCTACGAAGTAGCTGTGGATTAGTTTGGTTGTGTCTGTCGGTTGTATTGAGTTGTCTTGTTTTGTGTCAGCTGTAGTTGTGTTGATTATTTCAGAGACCCAGCCGGAGAAGGAGCACTGAGAGCAGCATGGAGGAGAACAAGGAGACTCCTGGAGCTCAGGTCAGTGTGCACTTCATCACAATATATTCCTAATTCCAGCGTTTCCGCCAGGCGGGCGTCTTGCCGTCATTTGACGCCCTTATTCAGCTCGGAACGCCCTGGACTCGAGCCGAGGGCGTCCAGAAGAGTTTTTATCGCTTGAAATGAGGAAACAGGAGAAGGACATCCCTCTGCTGGAGGGGCAAAGGAGTCTGGTGGGATTCTTTTCACCGCCAGCAAAGCGTGTTCCTGTGCTAGTGGAGCACGCGCGTGAACTGCGAGCGCCGGAGCCTCGCAGCGGCGAAACTGAGGCTCTGGTAAACTGTGGTAACACGAAGAGCCGCTTGGGAGCCGAAAGAGCCGGCTCTTCTTAGTGAGCCGAGCCAAATGATCCGACTCGCTAAAAAGAGCCGGGATTCCCATCACTAATACGTAAAGAGATGGTATCTGTAGTGGCTATTTGTCAACAACAATAAAACTTCAAAAGGCCACTGAGGCACCAGGTATAGTGGATCTTACGCAGATCATGAGTTGGTAATGAGTCCATTGTCCAGACAAGGCATCGACGTTTTTGTGGTATTTATTAGCTTCACCTTGGCAAGATCAATACAGCAAAAGGTGTTGAAATGTTTGCTGAACTCAGCCCTGATACTGGTAAAAAACCATAGACCTTCCCGGTGCCCACTGACTGCTGCTGTGCCCTGATTGACTTAAATGAACCCAGCTGTGTGCCCAAATTGACCCATCACCTTCAAAATAAAAGCATTTTAGCTGGAACACAACTCAAATAATATGGCTGTAAATTAATTCTACAAAACAAAATATAACAAATAAATACATTAAATAAATGTGAAAAATACTGAATAGCTTCCACAGTATCAATAAGGGAGCACGCGCATGAACTGCGAGCGCCGGAGCCTCGCAGCGGTGAAACTGAGGCTCTGGTAAACTGTGGTAACACGAAGAGCCGCTTGGGAGCCGAAAGAGCCGGCTCTTCTTAGTGAGCCGAGCCAAATGATCCGACTCACTAAAAAGAGCCGGACTTTAGTGAATCTCCATTAGATGGTAGCAGTTCAGATTCTCTGTTGGAGCATGCTTTGGGTCCCAGGTGATGCTGGTGGACAGCCTCTCAGGTTAGTATGGTCTGTGGGATGCCCCTGTGGGTGCATCAGGAGAGAGGAGCTGGCTGCCCTGTCTGTGCTGTGGTGATTGGTGTTTGCAGTGATTGCAGTAACTCAGGGCACCTGGGTCTGGTGTCCTGCAGCTATTCAGAGCCTCTCTGCTCCTCTCTGGGCTCTCTCTGCTTTTCCCTACCGGCCCCCGGGTTTGTTGAGTATATGTTGTTGTTACTTTAGTTGCTTTACTTTGTGCACCTCAACACTCTCACACATACACATTCATGCAACCCTCACCCTGCATTTACACTACTGATACCACTGACGTCCACACCTCGTGCCTTACTTATTGCTGCACTTCATTTCATTTGGATTGTTTCCTTTAAATAAACATGTTTTGATAACCGTTGGCATGGTGCGTCTCCTTTTTGTTGTGGCCTTTTGAGCCAGGGTCATAACAAATGGGGGCTCGTCCTACGGGTTATTGGGTTAAAAGTTAGTGTCGTGCTCAGAGCACATGGCGTCATTTGAGCAGCTAATTAGTTGAGGTGGTCCAGCTGTGTGCTGGCTCGGCGCTGCTATTTGGGGGACACATCATGTTTTTGGGTTTCAGGAAGCTTTAGTGTTTGACATGGTTCCAGTGCGTAATTACCCGCCGCAAGCCACATGAAGACGAGGTGAGATTAGGAAGATTTTGGTTGGGCAGTTGGGGGGGAAATTCTCTGTTGGGTTTTGTCTTTGCCCAGGCGTGTTGACAGTTTAATACTTTGCTTTCTGATTGGGTATAGGCAATAGATTATGGCTTCTTTGTCGGCGTTTGTGGATGCGCCCTCAGTATCTTTCTTGGATGATTGCCAGAAAGCGCAGTTGGTCGAAATAGCAGAGCATTATGAAGTTGCTGTTGTAGGGAGCAAGCGGAAACATGAGATTAAAGCTGTCATCGTGTCATATCGCGATAATATCGCCATAAAAAGTCCACGGTACGATATTTATCACGACATTGGGAAAAAAGGGAAAAGGGAAAAAAATGTGAATTTTCTTTTCTTTTTTAAATTAAATAATAAATCTGATTTGTACAGCATTTTAGTAGGATAGTAGTGTTTTAAAGTGTCAACAATATAATAATCAGACCCTGCAATAGAATAGATCACGTTTCACTTTAGTTTTTCAAGTAACTAACTAACTCACACGCTCAGCATCATCAAGGGTATCTTTTAGGAATATGAGCATTTCCAGGTAGAAGCTGGGATGCGCAACATCAGTCACCACAACCTCAGAGATATTCAGACCCCTTGAGATCCTTAAGTCCAGAGTGTGCCCCTTATTGTGCGTGGGCTCCGTCACATGCTGAGTCAGTCCATAGTTATCAAGGCAGCCCCTCTGCCCTGGGGGTTGTCAACATGGATGTTAAAATCACCAACACTGACTAGATGGTCAAAGTCAAAACACACTATAGACAGCAGCTCAGTAAAGTCATCACAAGAAGCTAAAAGAAGCTAAGAGCACAGCTGAACTCCCGCGGCCCTGGGGGGCCCCTACATTGGTTGTGATGGCAGATGACAGGGTTTTGTTAACCTTCACAAGTTGCTCTCTCCTGGTGAGGAAAGCGGCATTCCAGTAAATCAGGTATGGATTTACTTCCATTTTGGCCATTTTTGACACCAAGATGTCTGCTTGTATTGTGTTGCTGCTGAGAAGTCTAGGAAGAGCGCTCTTGCATAGGTGTGACGTTTATCTAAATGTTTAGTGATGATATGACCCAGAGTAGCAACAGTACCACCCCCTTGCTTATAGGCAAATTGGTATGGATCAAGTATGTCTTGTCCGTCACAATAGGTTTAGCTGAAGAGGTCCTTCCTGTCATGGTTCTCATGGTGTCCCACACTTTTTTGGGGTCTTTGGCTTTAAAAGCATTTCCCAAAAGCTCTGTGCCAGTTTTGATTCCCTCAATTTGACTTTCAGTTCTTTTTCTGTCTAAGTGCTCCCATAGCTATTTTCCTGGTTTTTAATTTTTTTTTAATGTCGTTAGTCACATATGATTCATTACTTGGATAGATTTGTATTTCTTTAGTGGGAACACAGAAGTTAATATAGTCTTTAGGGATGCTCCGATCGATCGGTCTCCGATCGAGATCGGCCGATACTCACTCTCTACCGATCGATCGGTGCTCTCTAAACATGCCGATCGCGAGAGCCGATTGCATGACGTAAAATACATGACACTTTTCTCTGTGCGGCAAAACAAGCTCGCCAGAATGGCTTCACCGGTCTGGCAGTATTTTAAGGTGTCTGAAAAAGACAGTAAAATAGCGGTATGCAACGTGAAGCAGAAATCCTGCAGCTGCGCGCGCCGCACCGGTAAGCAGAGCACACAAGGCACTTCCTGATTCGCATCCCGGAAGTGGCCCAGAGTTTGCCCGACGCAGCAAATCTGGATCGTTGTTCCCTTGTTTTCTCCGTGTCATCTCATTTCTCTAAATGCACTTCGAGGATCGAGCGTCGAGGAGGCTCTCTGGAGGAGCTCTAACCGAGGATACACTGATGGGTCCTCCACGGCTCCTTCGTGGATGCATTTCCGGCAACAGAGATGTGACGCACGGCCGGACTTATCACAGCCAATGACAGCTCTGCATGCATCCCCTCCCCTGGATATTATTTTATTAACTGCTTTCATCGCAACGCGATGTTTACAGTGAGAACAGCTGTGAGGTCCGTGCAGAAAGCAGAGCAGTGTGTATAATATATATCACTCAGTAGAACAGGCCTACTCTTTTTATTTGCTTTAGATATCTACAAAGAGTCGTTCTTTTTCTAAAACCATTTAGTGCTTCACATAATAAAATACACAACGGCTGTAGCCTGTTTTAGGAACGGTATGTGTGTGTGTGTGTGGTACAGTGTGTGCGTAGATGCGGACACACACACACACACACACATATATATCTATATGTGTGTGTGTGTGTCCGCATCTGTAGCCTGTTATTGTCTCATTATACTGCACTGTAAAATCCTCCATTATCCAATGGGAATGGACGCTCACATTGCTCTCCGTAATACAATAAAGGGGACATGATCAAATCGGAATATAATGTTCTTTTAAAAAACGTTAACTAAAGGGAACAATCTATTTGACACAGCTGAAGCTCTGGCCTTCCTTAAAAACTAATTTAATCTAATAAAAAATCACAGTTGTATTACCCACAATGCACTGTTTTTTGAGAACAAAAATTCGTAACTAATGCACCATAATACATTCTGACGAAAAATAAAAATTATTATGAATACAAATAAAATAAAAGAAGCCTCCCGCGAGTTACTACAAGCTATAAAGTAGATTTTAAAAACGTTTTATAGAATAAAAGCTCACTGCAGGGACGTTGTAGAAATGTGTGTGTGCACCACGACAAAAGAGCCTCATTCACTTTACATTGGGGTTGTTTGCGTGGTGCAGACACGTAAATGTAACACAGTCTGTGAGTCCACCATGCAATGCGGTGTTAAGGAGTCGTGGTGGAGTCACGCATTCTGGTGAAATCAGCTAGGTTTGACATCACTTATTTTTGCATTTGTTATATTCCCTTTCCAGTGGCACAGCCCCACATAGTGTCACCAGAAAGTATTAAAAATAATGATTACAAAAAAAGGCAACAAATAAATAAAAAATTCATTAAATATATTTTAAGATCATGTTTAATCATCTGATTCGTCTCATTGCTGTTTTAGTATGTGTTCTTCTAATTAGTGTCTACAGTCTATTGAGCTGTTTAGAGCCATGTGGGACAAAACCCTAAGTGAACGGTGACTGTAAAGACTACACTGCGCATGCTCAGAGTATTTTCCTATTTAATGTGTGTGGCAAAAAATAATGACCATAGGGGCACTGAGCTGCCATCCCCACCATACGTCATCTCACATCCTTCAGAGCTGATTAGTGTGGTGTGTGAAGAGGAGGAGAGAGACGCGTCCTAAAACCAGGAAGTAAGCTGCGCATGGCTTCCCTCCACAAAAAAGCAATGAGATTTCTCCATAGGATTTTAGAAAATAGCTCCAAATAAGATCTGTGGGAAATGTAGCTGTTAGATAAATGTACGTTTTGTTCAGCCGGATAATATCCACATGTCTACCCTACTTTTATAATTTTCGAATCATAAATCCATCATTTAGATTTATGATAGACTTTTGAAACTACAAGAAGATAAGGAGGACTTTTACAAAAAAGTAAGAGATTTTTGTCCAGAAGGATAGGCAAATGGACTTCATCTTCAAGTCAAGGTAAGACCACCATTTTATTGAAAATGGGATCTTACTAAGAGAGAACAATTCAATATTTAAATGATAAAATTACATTTTTTGGGTATCCTTCTGTTGAGCTGTCTGTTTAAAATTAATTGAACTAAAAAAGCTTTTAAAAATAATATTATATTTTGATTTAGGTCAAAATATAATAATTGTAAACCTGAAGAGTCAGTGCCAGAGCCTCACCAGCCATGAACCTCACTGCAGAAGCTTACATATAGACATCTGAGTTTTTTGTGCCCCACCACTTTTGTACATAGAGAAACGCCACTGGTGACGCAATGCAAAGTGATGGCACTTCTGTCACGATATTCATTTTATGTCCAGGTTTGGGTGTTTTGCTGTTCTCCCAGTCATGTTTTCCTCCTGGTTTATTCTCTGGTCCTTCTCCCCGTGTTTTTCCTCCTGTCCTTAGTTTCCCTGGTGGGTCTAGTTGTCTGATTGTGTTCACCTGTGGCCCTTGTGTTTCTCCTCCCCTGCCCAGCTGTTTCTCGTCTCGTGATTACCCCTCCCTGTATTTAGTCTGGTCTCTTCCTGTGTTCAGTGTTGGTTCGTCTTTTGTGAGCGAGTTCACCGTGGAGTGTTTTGTTTGTCCATGTGATATGTTGGATAAGAGCCCTTGAAATAAAGGTAGTATCAGTGTTATCTGCGTTTGGGTCCTACCTGCTTCACTCCTCGTATCAACTTCGCTCTCTAACTGAACACAAAACAAGGCAATGTTAAAGCGCCCTTGAGCAGACGAGGCATAAAGTGAATTAAGAATGGTAAAACTGCGCCCCCTGGGTTGTCATTCCTAAATTATGAATGACAGCTTGTGGAAAGTTTGCTAGACTACTGGTTGCATGGCAACTAGGCATATCGCGAGTTGCGGTAATTGGTTAGTACAATAAAGAAAGGATTTGTTTTGGAATTATTTTGTGTTCCGTTTTTTCTTGGGTGGCCCTCAATCCAATATTGGGTACCTAAATTGGCCCTCACTCATCATAACTTTGAGAACCCCTGCTTTACACGGATCAGTCGTCCTGGTCCCTTTGCAGAAAAACAGCCCCAAAGCCTGATGGTCCCACCCCCATGTTTTACAGTAGGTGTTCTTTGGATGCAACTCAGCATTATTTCTCCTCCAAACAGGTCCAGTTGAGTTTTTACCAAAAAGTTCTATTTTGGTTTCATCTGACCATATGACATTCTCCCAATCCTCTTCTGGATCCTCTAAATGCTCTCTAGCAGACTTCAGACGGGCCTGGACGTGTACTGGCTTAAGCAGGGGGACACGTCTGGCACTGCAGGGTTTGAGTCCCTGGCGGCGTAGTGTGTTACTGATGGTAGCCTTTGTTACTTTGGTCCCAGCTCTCTGCAGGTCATTGACTAGGTCCCCCCGTGTGGATTTTTGCTCACCGTTCTTGTGATCATTTTGACCCCACGGGGTGAGATCTTGCGTGGAGCCCCAGATCGAGGGAGATTATCAGTGGTCTTGTATGTCTTCCATTTTCTAATAATTGCTCCCACAGTTGATTTCTTCACACCAAGCTGCTTACCTATTGCAGATTCAGTCTTCCCAGCCTGGTGCAGGTCTACAATTGTTTCTGGTGTCCTTTGACAGCTCTTTGGTCTTGGCCATAGAGGAGTTTGGAGTGTGACTGTTTGAGGTTGTGGACAGGTGTCTTTTATACTGATAACGAGTTCAAACAAGTGCCATTAATACAGTTAACGAGTGGAGGACAGAGGAGGCTCTTAAAGAAGAAGTTACAGGTATGTGAGAGCCAGAAATCTTGTTTGTTTGTAGGTGACCAAATGCTTATTTTACCGAGGAATTTACCAATTCATTCATTAAAAATCCTACAATGTGATTTCCTGGATTCTTTCCCCCCATTCTGTCTCATGGTTGAAGTGTACCTAGGATGAAAATGACAGGCCTCTCATCTTTTTAAGTGGGAGAACTTGCACAATTGGTGGCTGACTAAATCCTTTTTTGCCCCACTGTATACATTATTATTCATTTTAGTAAGCACTGGATAATGGTCACTTCCTACAGTGGCGTTATTCAAAACAAACCATTCACATGTATGAACCAAAGTTTGACACTAATGTCAGATGCAGGCATGAGACTTTCCCCCTGTGTACATCTACTCTTGTGCCATGTCCATCATTAAGGGCGACTGTGGCTGGGAGGGGGTGCGGTCGTCTTTCAACCAGAAGTTTGTGGGTTCGATCCCAGCCCATGCAGTCAACATCTCGATGTATCCTTGGGCAAGATACTTAACCCTGAGTTGCTCCCGATGGCATGGCCAACGGTGTGTGAATGTGTATGAATGTTAGTTCCTAGAGTTAGGTACACTGCTCTGTATGAATGGGTGTGAATGGGTGAACGACATGTAGTATGTAAAGCGCTTTGAGGGGTCTTAAAGACTGGATAAAGCGCTATATAAGTACAGTCCATTTACCATTTACCATTAAGGCATACTAGTTCTTTCCACTATATTTCCGTTACTGTCTGTATGGTTGCTGCCCCATAGACTGTTGTGTGCATTGAAATCACTAGGGATGGGAATTTGAAAGCAAATGGATATTCGAATATTCGACACCCCAAAAAACGGTTAACCGGAATGTACATATCCTATAAAAAAAAATAATTGGGTCAACAAAATAAATAAATACATGTTCAAATAAGTATCGAAACCAAGTCGAATTTGTCAAATGTATTGAACTGGTGATCACAGTTTGACAGAAGGCCTATAGCTTTCATGCTTAACACATCAAAAACCTAGAACAGGGCCTAAGCACAGAATGCAGCTATTCAATAGGCTACTCATTCTTGTTTAAAAATATGAGCATGTCTACATGCTCAGGGGAGATGCGGTGCTGAGGCGATTCACAATCAGGCCAACTGTAGAGAAGACCCTCTCAGCTGGAATGGAGGTTGCAGGTATATATAAGTTTAATTTGGCATAGTGTGCACTCTACACTGCACTCACTAACCTGGTCAAAATATGTCCACACATTACTCCTTTTTGATGCCACGTCTGTGTAGGACTCTTCTTAGAGTGCAAATCATTACCGGACTATGACTGGTAAAATAAGTTGAATACCGGCAAAACTAAATCTCTCCTTTCAACATTTGTTTGTACTTTGCCGCCACACACGGTTGCCAAGCAGCGTTTATTGTAGTTTAGGCTGGCCACTCATGTGTCGCGAGTGTTGACATGGGGCGGGGGAGCACGCTCATGAACTGTTAGCGCCGGAACCTCGCAACGGCTGCGGAACTCATTTGCGCAGCATTTGGGCATAAGATGACAGCAGCCATATAATTTAGCTAGAACTAGCTAGATCTGATGGATTTGGACATTAAACGTGATGCGAGAGAGAGATCAGCACCTGCAGCTCTGCCCGCTGTGAGGGGCCAGTGAGCGAAGCAAAACACATCTTTAGACCTAACACATTGAGCTATGGCACTGTCGTATACATTGAATTACTAAATTTGATAATATGTAATCAACTTAGGCATACCTCCCAGAAATTCGAATACCTGAATAATTTCGATTAATCTTTCCCATCTCTAGTAATCACCACACCAAACTTCCTTCCTATGTTTATCGCCTGCTATTTCTTTAAATATGTCAGTGGTTAGATTTGGACATGGGTTGTATAAATTGATTATCCTAATGTGATCTTGTTTCCTAGGGTTGCAGATTTCCACTATAATACAGTCTCATCAGGAGATTGCACCTCCCTATATACCCACCGTCTTTGAGAAATGACTGCAGGATCTCAGGTATGCAAAGTGGACAGGTAGGCGAGAAAGGCTTTTTTGAGTCTGAGACCAAGGTCCTGAACACAATACGTTTTTAGATGTAAACCTATCATCCGTTAGCAGGTGCCATATTTGAGACACCTCAATAATATAATACATTAACTGTGCTTTACGTGAACCTCATCCTGACACAAGAGAGGACAGCAGGACTGCAATTTCCCGTGTTCAGTGAATGCAACAGAGGTAAGTCACCTGACCAATCAGAGAGTTGCATGGAAATACACGTGTGCTTGTGTCATTCAAGCTCGGCTCTGTGTGTTTAAAGTCACAACATTTTATTAAACAACAATCTGCAGAGAAACTACTCTGCAGATTAATGAACAGTGAAACTCGCTCATGGATTTTAAAGTGAATACTTTAAGAAAAAGTTTTCCCACACTCTTAACACCACTATGGTTTTAAGAGTGTGTGAACACGAAGATGTAATTTGAGATTAGTTGATGTAGTGAACATTTTTCCACACTCTTCACACCAGTACGGTTTTTCTCCAGTGTGAATACGGTGATGTTTTTTGAGACTACTTGATGTAGTGAACGTTTTCCCACACTCTTCACAGCTGTACGGTTTTTCACCAGTATGAATACGTTGATGTGTTATGAGACCACCTGATTGAGTGAAAGTTGTCCCACACTCTTCACACCAGTACGGTTTTTCTCCAGTATGAATACGGTGATGTGATGCGAGAGCATCTGATGTAGTGAACGTTTTCCCACACTCTTCACAGCTGTACGGTTTTTCTCCAGTGTGAATAAGGTGATGTTTTTGGAGATGACTTGATCTAGTGAACGTTTTCCCACACTCTTCACACCAGTACGGTTTTTCTCCAGTGTGAATACGGTGATGTCTTTTGAGATTACCTGGTTGAGTGAACGTTTTCCCACACTCTTCACAGCTGTAAGGTTTTTCTCCAGTATGAATACGTTGATGTGATGTGAGAGCACCTGATGAAGTGAAAGTTGTCCCACACTCTTCACAGCTGTATGGTTTTTCTCCAGTATGAATACGTTTATGTATTTTGAGATAACCTGATGCAGTGAAAGTTGTCCCACACTCTTCACAGCTGTATGGTTTTTCTCCAGTATGAATACGTTGATGTTTTTTGAGAGCACCTGATTGAGTGAAAGTGTTCCCACACTCTTCACAGCTGTACGGTTTTTCTCCTGTGTGAATATGCAGGTGGGTCTTTAAATTTCCAGATGTTGTAAAGGATTTGTCACATTGCTGACAGCTGTGACGTCTCTCTCTTCCTTTCGGTTTCTAGAACAGACAGAGAAAGAGAGAAAGTCAATCGAAAAAGCATAAATACACAAGTTAATACAATAAAAACTCACTTCATATAAACCTTGAGTTAACAAAATACTACTTATCAACTGTTTGTGTTTATTATATTTGTATTATATTTGATACAGTAATATTCTAACCAAAGTATATACCAGACGTGGGGGACTCGAGTCACATGACTTGACTCGCATATTTTTTGACTTGAGACTTGTTTGACTAACATTGATAAAAGACTCGACTTGACTTTGAATTCATGACTTGACTTTGAATTCATGACTTGAGACTTGACTTAGGCGTGAGACAGATGACTCGAAAGGACTTTACTTTTTAAAATAAAATATTTGCATTGTACTAAGCACCTAGAGGGCAATGAAAAAAAAAAAGAGAGTATCTCGTTCGCAGGAGAAAGTAGGAAGTGGAGCGCACAGGAGACAGCCGTTTCATTGCAGACTGTTATGTTTATGTGGGGAAATACATACATTATTTGAGATATATTTCAAACTCGGACTTCATTTTAGGGACATTTCGGCCAGGGGTGTAGAGTTATTTGTTCAAGCACCGGATCGGCAAAACATTAGAGTCTGTGAACCAGTCTGCCTTGACCTATGTATTCATGTCTGTGACTTATTATCTGCTGCCCACAGCTGTTTTATAGAAGAAAAACCTCCTTCATTTCATGAAATCTCGGCAGCACCAGGAGGCAGTAACGTGTAACTCAGCAGAATCTCAGAAGAGCAGCACCAGCTGCAAAGAGCTATGACTTACTCCAACACTTGTCTGGCCATTCAACTTTCCAAGACACACCTGAGTGACAGCACGAACAGGTATGGCGAGGAGACCCGGCCTCTACGCTGCTACAGCCACCAGGCTATGCTAGAGCTACAATGCGATCGGCTTCCTACGAATACACCAAGCCACCTGTGCTCTTCGATATTAGATGAAATCCCTCGGGAGCCGCTTAGAAATACCAGGAAAAAGAGATGAGGAAGGAGGGGAGGCGTTCAGAATCGCCTACGCCGGATATTCAGCCGGCCACCACTTCCATCCATCATTCTCACAAACCTGCGCTCATTGAGCAACAACGTGGACACACTAAGGACATACACAAGGTACTGTCATGAGTTTCTTGAGGCCTCTTTATTATGTTTCACGAAAAGTTGGCTACAATCTACAAAGCCTGAATCTCTTTGAAGTACCCGGACTCACCCTTGTTCGAGCAGACAGTGATGCGAACTCGGGGAAAACCAGAGGAGGCGGTATTTGTGTGTAAGGCAAGGCAAGTTTATTTATATAGCACTTTTCAACACAAGGCTATTCAAAGTGCTTTACAAAAAATGAAAGACATTAAGAAAATGGCATTTAAAATAAGCATTAAAAGAAAAAATACATGGATAAAAGTTACAGTGCAGTCTAAGATATGAATAGTTCAATTAAAAGCAGCGACAAAAAGAAAGTAGTCAGAGTTGCAGCGGACCTGCAGGTTTCTGGGAGTTTGTTCCAGATATTTGGAGCATAATAACTGAACGCTGCTTCTCCATGTTTAGTTCCGACTCTGGGGACAGAAAGTTGACCAGTCCCTGAAGACCTGAGAGATCTGGATGGTTCATAATTTAGCAGGAGGTCAGAAATGTATTTTGGGCCGAAACCATTCAGTGCTTTATAAACCAGCAGCAGTATTTTTGAAATATATTCTTTGACACACAGGAAGCCAGTGTAAAGACTTCAGATGAGATACACTTTCTTAGTGTTAGTGAGGACTCAAGCAGCAGCGTTCTGAATTAGCTGCAGCTTTCTAATAGATTTTTTAGTGAGACCTGTGAAGACACCATTGAAGTAGTCGAGTCTACTGAAGATAAAAGCATGGACAAGTTTTTCCAAATCCTGCTGTGACATTAGTCTTTTAATCCTAGATATATTCTTTAGGTGATAGTAGGCTGATTTAGTAACTGTTTTAATGTGACTGTTGAAACTCAGGTCAGAGTCCATGACTACACCTAGATTTCTGGCTTTATCTGTTGTTTTGAACATTGCAGACTGAAGCTCAGCGCTAACTTTTATACGTTCTGCCTTGGCTCCAAAAACCATTACCTCAGTGTTATCTTTGTTTAATTGGAGAAATGCACTTACTCAGTGTTTGAATTAGAGCATAGTCTCCTGGTGAAATTGTTACGTAAATGGGCGTGTCATCCGCATAGCTATGGTAACTTATTTTGTTGTTCTTCATTATCTGAGCCAGTGGTAGCATGTAGACGTTAAAGAGAAGAGGCCCCAAGATGGAGCCTTGAGGTACCCCACATGTCATATTTGTCAACTCAGATGTGTATACCTATAGAAACAAAGTTGTTTCTGTCCTTTAAGTAGGATTCAAACCAATTTAGATCTGTTTCCGAAAGTCTCACCCAGTTTTCCAGTCGGTCTAGTAATATGTTGTGGTCAACAGTGTCAAACGCAGCACTGAGATCTAATAATACTAACACTGAAGTTCTGCCACTGTCTGTGTTTAAGTGGATGTCATTGAAGACCTTTACAAGAGCAGTCTCAGTGCTGTGGTTTAGACGAAAGCCTGACTGGAACACATCAAAACAGTTATTTAAATGCTAGAAATTACTCAACTGTTGAAAAACAACTTTTTCAATGATTTTACCTAGAAATGGGAGGTTTGATATGGGCCTGTAATTGTTCATTACTGAAGCATCTAGATTATTCTTTTTTAAGAGCTGTTTAATGACTGCAGTTTTCAGGGCCTGTGGAAAAATACCTGAGTGAAGAGATTTGTTTACTATATGAAGTAAATCTGAGGCCATGAAAGGCAAAACATCTTTGACAAATCCTGTTGTGTCATGGTGTTTGAATTGATATTAGTTGGACACAAAGACAACACATTTGCTGTTCCTGATGCAGAGGCACTGACTGATTTTCTGAATGTTGTCAGTGAAAAAGGAGGCAAAATCATTGCACGCCCTGGTGGATAGAAATTCAGAGGCTACTGACACTGGGGGGTTAGTTAGTCTGTCGACGGTAGCAAACAAGGCACGTGCGTTGTTTTTGGTAATGATGTCAGAGAAGAACGATTGTCGTGCGTTTTTCAATTCCAAATTATAAAGGCCACTCTTTATAGATTTCAAAGTGAACCTGGAGATTTGTTTTTCGCCACCTGCGTTCAGCTTTTCGACATTCTCTTTTTTCTGTTTTAACAGTTATGGCCTTTCTCCATGAAGATATTTTCTTGCCAGTCACTTCCTTTACCTTAATTGGAGCAATGGCATCTATAACATTTTTAATTTTTGAATTAAAATGATCTACTAGCTCATTTACTGAGATTTTAGCAGGGGCAAGTGTGGAAAAAAGATTCTGAGTAAACATTTCCCTAGTATTTTCAGTTAAATATCGCTTTGTGGTTACCTCTTGTTGAACATTTTTGTTAACAGAAATAGAGCTCTCAAAGAAAACACAGGAATGGTCAGAGAGTGCAACATCAGTCACCACCAGAGATGGGGTCGTTACTAAAAAAAAAGTAATATATTACATATTACTTAAAAAAAAAAAAAAGTAATACATTACACTACTTCGTTACTCTCTACATAAAGTAATTCGTTACTTTACTCGCAGGGCCGGCCCGCCCCTCCCTTCAGGCAGATCACGCAGACTGCTAAAGTTTCAAATGTTCTCTTTAGTTCAGTTTCCATTGTCGCATAAGACTGATCCAGATAGCTCCTGAATGTTTTCATATCTGACCATGGCTGTCCTCTGTCTCCTGCCATCTGTATATTTTGCGCAGTCTATCTCTGCTCACGCTGTTGCGTCAGCGTGTTCTCCTGCGTGTTGGCCATGTGTTGCACTGGAGCCAGACTGGAGCACACCGCAAAGACTTCAGCCGAGCACGTACGAACTGCGCATGCATAAGTGGCAATAACTCTCCTTACCAGCAGGCGGCGGTAGTGTGTATTCTTCATTCAAAACAGGCAACAACCGGAAAACAGAGAAGAAGAACAGACTGATATAAACAACCAACAAATAGCGTGTGCGGTAGCTCCACCTGTGTTCCACATGTGTTCTTTGCGAATTAGCTATATTTTGTTATTCTTAATGCTTGTCATTCACACGTTGAGAAAAGACGGACTCCACCGCCCGGACCTAACGGAGCCGCAGTGGGCTAGCTCCGGGACACCGGCTGGAGCTAGCCCCCTGCGGCTCCATTAGCTCCTTTATAGCCATAGACTATAAAAGTCTTACCCAAGACTGAATCATAAACTAAAATGTAAATGTATGTATAAAGGGTTACGTCCTTAAATGGCTAATAAGTAGCAAGCTAAGCTACCAAGCACACAAACACCTGCGAACGGGGTTAACATGTATAATATTATAATTTTAGACTTCTTGGAAGTTCTGTTCGTACATTCAAGGGCACAGCACAACATTTTAATTGTCTGGTATTTGTAACAATATTCCCTAAAAGGCACAATCACCACGAACACGGCTAAAGGGTCAAGTACAGTAACTACAACTAACTAACGTTGTAGCCTCTATGGTTGTAGCCTAGCAGAGTGGACAAGTTGCTGTTAGCTGACAGTGAGACATGTACATGTCCATCAAAGTGACCACGCCCTAATTTATGCAAAAGCTTTAAGGCTTAATATTAATTAAACCGATGAGTTGAGAAAAAATTCATCCCCCACACAGTAGTCATGAAGGGGGAATCTAACTATACACAGAATATGGTTTTTTGAACCACGATGTAAACATGTTTATTTCTGCTGTAAAGTAGGGCATTTTAACATGGGGGTCTATGGAAATTGCTCCCTTCTGCAGCCTGCTCCTACTGGCCACTAGATGAACTGCAGTGTGTGGCACTTCCTTATTGGCGTCCTGGCTCTTCCCCAGAGTTTGCCGCTTGGTCAAAACTAGCATTGTGATCCATGTTTATTCATACGTTAGACCGGCCGCTCTCCCCCATGTTACGTCACACGCGGGAGGTCACGTGCGGAGGCTATTTTATGCGGAAATGAAAATGTCTTACAAAAACAACACCAGATGTCACTGGAGTGTATATTTCTGTATATAATTTTTGAAAATCTAGGCATGGATATTCAAGTGTACTTGAACGGCATCCGTTTGTTTTAGTCAAGATTATGCTAAAATATACTTTTCCCAACTATATTTAAGTTCCCTACGAAGAGCAAACATTCAACTTTGAAAATTCCGAGTTTATTTCCATAAATTCCCATGGAAAATGTCCATCTTTGAAAATTCCCGGAATTTTGCAACCCTAATAATAACACGGGAGAAATGAGCGGAAGCGCTCTCTTTTCCTCTCTCCCTCTCCTGACAGCCTGTCAGTATCTCATGCAGCTCACTGATCCAGTAATGAGTGACCCGACAATGAAGAATAAATATATGTATATCTAGTGTAGCTAGTTCCAGAGGTAGATCAAATAGCTAAGTGTGTCAGGTCTAACTCTTGTGTGTTTTGCTCCGCTTACCGGTGCGGCGGGCGGAGCTGCAGGATTTCAGCTTCACGTTGCATACCACTATTTTACTGTCTTTTTCGGACATCTTAAAATACTGCCAGACCGGTGAAGCCATTCTGGCGAGTTTGTTTTGCCGCACAGAGAAAAGTGTCATGTATTTTACGTAATGCGATCGGCATGTTTAGAGAGCACCGATCAATCGGTAGAGAGTGAGTATCGGCCGATCTCGATCGGAGACCGATCGATCGGAGCATCCCTAAAGACTATATTAACTTCTGTGTTCCCACTAAAGAAATACAAATCTATCCAAGTAATGAATCATATGTGACTAACGACATTAAAAAAAGTTATAAAAACCAGGAAAATAGCTATGGGAGCACTTAGACAGAGAAATAACTGAAAGTCAAATTGAGGGAATCAAAACTGGCACACAGAGAGCTTTTGGGAAATGCTTTTAAAGCCAAAGACCCCAAAAAAGTGTGGGACACCATGAGAACCATGACAGGAAGGACCTCTTCAGCTAAACCTATTGTGACGGACAAGACATACTTGATCCATACCAATTTGCCTATAAGCAAGGGGGTGGTACTGTTGCTACTCTGGTTCATATCATCACTAAACATTTAGATAAACGTCACACCTATGCAAGAGCGCTCTTCCTAGACTTCTCAGCAGCAACACAATACAAGCAGACATCTTGGTGTCAAAAATGGCCAAAATTGAAGTAAATCCATACCTGATTTACTGGTATGCCGCTTTCCTCACCAGGAGAGAGCAACTTGTGAAGGTTAACAAAACCCTGTCATCTGCCATCACAACCAATGTAGGGGCCCCCCAGGGCCGCGGGAGTTCAGCTGTGCTCTTAGCTTCTTTTAGCTTCTTTTGATGACTTTACTGAGCTGCTGTCTATAGTGTGTTTTGACTTTGACCATCTAGTCAGTGTTGGTGATTTTAACATCCATGTTGACAACCCCCAGGACAGAGGGGCTGTCTTGATAACTATGGACTGACTCAGCATGTGACGGAGCCCGCTCAAAATAAGGGGCACACTGGACTTAAGGATCTCAAGGGGTCTGAATATCTCTGAGGTTGTGGTGACTGATGTTGCGCTCTCTGATCATTCCTTTGAGAGCTCCATTTCTGTTGACACAAATGTTCAAAAAGAGGTAACCACAAAGCGATATTTAACTGAAAATACTAGGGAAATGTTTACTCTGAATGTTTCTTCCACACTTGCCCCTGCTAACATCTCAGTAAATGAGCTAGTAGATCATTTTAATTAAAAAATAAAGATGTTATAGATGCCATTGCTCCAACTAGGGTAAAGGAAGTGACTGGCAATAACATATCTCCATGGAGAAAGGCCATGACCGTGAGAACAGAAAAAAGAGTGTTGAAAATCTGAACGTAGGTAGAGAAAAACAAATCTCCAGGTTCACTTTGAAATCTATAAAGAGAGACTTGGCCTTTATCATTTGGAATTGAAAATTGCACGACAATCTTTCTTCTCTGACATCATTGCCAAAAACAAAAACAACGCACGTGCCTTGTTTGCTACCGTCGACAGACTAACTAACCCCCCAGTGGCAGAAGCCTCTGAACTTCTATCCACCAGGGCCTGCAATGACTTTGCCTTCTTCAATGACAACATTCAGAGAATCAGACAAGAAGTCAGTGCCTCTGCATCAGGAACAGCAAATGTGTTGTCTCTGTGTCCACCTAAAATCAATTCAGACACCATGACACAGTTCCATCAGATTAATGATAAAAACAGTGTGCGAAAAAGTACACGTCCCACCGTCCAGGACGTGTTATTTACAATATCGGACAAGTAGATCTTTCAATTGACTTGTCCGGCGGACAAGTGACGTTTTTCGCCCTGATTTCTTGACAAATTATTGATACATTCAGTTTACAAAAGGCAGAACTCATTCACAAATTGTACGTGTCCTCCATTGTTCGTTTAGAAATGTAGTTTCGGTTCTGCTTGTCGATTCCTAAGGAAATGCATCTCGCCGCTTTCTGTACAGTTAACGGGGCGGGCGGAGCGGAGCGGGAAGTGTAGCACAGTGGCAGGGTTGGGAAGCAAAACTCGGTTCCGAGTAGGAACAAATAACAATTGCCCGGTACCGGGATTAATAAGAGTTGTGAGGACAGGAGGCGAGGCCGAGCCCCGCGGACTGCAGCTCTCTCATATGCTCCGTATCAGCTGATCGCTGCACCGTGCAGCTCAGCGTCTCTCTCTCTCTCTCTCTCTTTCTACACACAGCGGACCCGCTGCCCGTTTAACACTAGAACCGCCAGAGGTCGCTGTATACCTAAAACCGCCAACGGGTAAAATGTACCCGCTATTGATTTTCAAGGTACAATGTTCATTTATTTATCATACAGAACAGTGAGTTTTGATCGCACAGGGATGAAACTTATACCAATAGAATCTGTGGACTCTCAGCTTTTCACATGACATAGTTTGTGCAGATAACATGAAGCATAAAATATCGCTAAGAGTGCTGATTTAAACGCTTGTGTTTTGTTTAGGTACAAATCTCTCTATCTCTCTCTATCTATCTATAACTATCTATCGATCTGTAATCTTCTGTTCGATGGACATATAATTGTCTACATAAACAGACGACGCGGACTACTTCTCTCATTCCGAGTGTCCATCTTTATTCAACTGGCACGTAACCTGCACACATGCATTACGTCCTCAACGTGAGCTCAGTCATCCAAGATCTTGTATTCTCCAAGATGTTACACTATCTAGCTCTCTATCCATCTATCTCTCTATCTATCTATAAGGAACCGCAGTAGACAAAAGGCGTTGCTATAGCAACACGTCATGTTTACGCTGCATTTTCTATGAGGTAAATATTACCTGCTGGCGGATATAGGTATAAATGGCATTTTTTTTTTTAAATCTGACTTCATATTGACAATTGTTAACAACAGAGGGTGCTACATAACACACTTTCAGGAAAAGTCACGGACTGGGAGACTTTAATATGTTATTGAAAAAAAGTTACACACAATCAAAAAACAGCTGCGGGTAAAATGTACCCGTTGGCGGTTCTAGTGTTAATGGCCGCATCTTTGTCAAACTTTCTTATTTATTTTTCTGGCTTAGTTTCAACCAAAATAGACTAATGCTAATAATAGTAATAGTATTAATCATTGTAAATGGCCATTGGTCACACCACCAGTTTGTTTTAATGTAAACTTGGAGGAAGCCTGCATGCATTGCAGAGCAGACTGCTGCTGCAGCACACACCGACCCCCCCCTCCCTCACACGTGCGACTAAAGATGGCAGGTAAAAAGTGTTCCTCCTCGTGGAATTACTTCGAACTTACAAGTCCAAAGGAAGTGAAATGCAAGCTCTGCGAAAAGACGTTGGTATATCATAGCTCAACCTCCACAATGCGTTCGCATTTGAGTGTGAAGCACGCCAAAGAGATTACAAAGAAAGACGCAGCACAGCCGGCCATTACCAACTTCACGTCAAGGCCATGTCGTTGTGATGCGCTAATCACCAATATGCTAGTGAAGGACATGCTGCCAATACGTTTCGTGGAAGGAGGGGGTTTCCTTAAGCTTATGGCATGCGTGGAACCAGAGTACAGGGTCCCGGGCCGTACTACAATGACCACACGTATTGAAAAGCTGTACAAGGATAAGGCAGAAGATCTGCGCAGAAGCTTGTCAACTGTCTCAAAGGTGTCGATAACCACCGACGGGTGGACAGCACTCACAACAGAATCGTACGTTACCATAACCTGCCATTACATCGACAGTGAATGGGAGATGAAGAGTGCGGTTCTACAGACCCGTGCAACGCCCGAGCGGCACACGGCAGAGAATTTAGCCGAGGGGCTCCGCAGTGCTACCGAGTCCTGGGGGATACTGGAGAAAGTGACTGCGTGAGTATATGACAACGCGAGCAATGTCACTCTCGCCAATAATGAGTACTTGGATTGGGATTCAAGTCCATGTTATGCCCATACACTCCAACTTGCAATCAATGATGGATTCAAGCTGAAGGCCATCCATCATATTGTCGCTGGTGCCAGTCGACTTGTGTCACATTTCCACCACAGCACAGTAGCAACACAGGCGCTGTGTCAGAAACAGGTTTGTTTGTTTCTTTGTTTGCACTCCCTTTCTTTTTCATTTTCTTTTTTATGGAAGTAACAAAAATGATAGAACTTGCATACAAACACGTTTTTGCTTCTTTTCTTTTACTTAAAACTGTGATGTGACAAAGCTAATTCTGATTATGTTTCAGGTTGATCAAACACTGCCAGTTCACCGCCTGATACAGTACTGCCGTACAAGGTGGAATTCCATGTACGACATGTTTGATCGCCTGCTGGAGCAGCGCTGGGCTGTTGCTGCGGTTCTTTCTGACCGAAGTGTCACAACTCTGTCAGACGCTAGGACCCTTGACCTAGCCGATGACAGCTGGATCGTGATGGAAGAGATGCTGCCGGTGTTACGCTCCCTGAAATGGGCTACTACTGCCCTGTGTGGAGAGTCAGGGGTTTCCAGCTCCATGATTTATCCTGTCACAGCAACTTTGCTGACCAAACACCTGCCTGTTGCTCCAGGAGAGTCTAAAAAGGTTGCGGAGTACAAGCAAACCGTGTCTGTGTCACTGAAACGGCGACCGAAACCCGACAGAGTGGAGAGTGCCAAGAACGTTCCGTTCATCGCATCGTTTCTTGACCCACGGCATAAACATCTGAAGTTTGCTAACGATGCGCTCAGGGATGCTGTCAAGGCCAGAGTCAAGGAGCTGCTTTCAGCTTTAGGAGCAGACGCCAGACCAGAGATCACCGAGGACTCCTCCTCCTCCTCTGAGTCAGCGAGGGGGTCTGCAGCGACCAAGAGACCACGTTACGACAACAAGTCAGCAATGCTAACATTGTTTGGAGAAGAATACCACGCGGAGGAACCTGTAACTCCTGAAATGGAGTTAAGTCACTACTGTGATGAAAAGTGCATCGCTCCCCATTTGGATCCCCTCGATTGGTGGAGAGTAAATGAGACGAAGTACGGAAGGTTGGCAAAACTTGCGAGGTCATATTTGTGTGTGCCGGCCACATCTGTGCCCTCGGAAAGGGTTTTCTCGGCGGCAGGACTAATCCTTAACCGGCTGCGCTCTCGGCTACACCCTGACCACGTTGACCAGCTCATCTTTTTGAACAAGAACAACTAAATAGTAAGACGTTTTGTTGTTGCAAGTGAAGCTTTAATTTGTATTATTTGGAGCCTAATTTCTATAGCCTAAAAGACTCACTCGCTACTGTTTGTTAATGTTCAATACAATAGGCCTACTGTTATTTATAGACTATAATGCCATTTTGATTTATTATTTCGATGCATAAGCAAGTGATGCTATTGTTAACTGATTACTGCATTATTATTTATTCGTGATTGTTAACTAGGCTATGAAGGTGAAATTGTACGGCCTATTGTTCTAGTGCCTGCCATTGACTTTTTTTTGAAGATGCGAGATGCACGCACACACAATAGGCTATTTATTGAATGTATTTAAATGCTGCTTATTAATACAGGCTACATGATGGTGGTTTATTTTTTGTTATTGTCTAAAGTGCCTGCCATTGCCTTTATTTGAAGATGCGCGCACAATTTATTTATTGCAATGCTGCTATTATTAATAATAGTCTATAGCCTGTATTAATAATAGCATTGCAATAAATAAATTGCTATAATAATATGTATTGCAATACTGATATTATTAATACAAGCTGTAGCCTGTATTTAATAATGGCAGTATTGCAATAAATACATTGTGCGCGCATATCGCATCTCCAAATAAAAGCAATGGCAGGCACTTTAGAAAATAACAAAAAATAAACCAACATCATGTTGATGAAGGCTTATTTGTCGTTTATTTGTTTGTACTGTTAAACATGATCCAGTAAAGAAAACAACAGAATTCTTTTTGTCTGAGTTTTTTTTTGGGGGGGGGGGGGGGGGGGGGGGGGGCGAATAATCGATTATTATTCGCCAGGGCTGCCGAATAATCGATTTTGATCATGGTCGGTTTCTGGCAACCCTAATAGGTAGGCCAGGCTCACTTGATCCTGCGTTTCCAATACAGTTTAGAAACTGGGGCAGTAACTATAGAAACGCAGTGTAGGCGGAGCCGTGACGTCATCTTCAATGTGAACCACAAAACCAACATCAGCTGTTAGTGTTAGCCCTCAGAGCTCACAGCTCCTCGTATCTGTTCAGAAACTAGACACAAGTGAAACAAGTCCAAACCACAGACTGCCTGTGTCATGGCGAATACAGTCGCTGGTTTATTTATGTCTGTAAGCCGTTGTTGTGAGTGTGGACGGTCGGAGCATATACTGCGTTAGCTTAGCCGATCTCCATTCAGAAAACACACATTTTAAAAGGTTTCTCGTCTGCCGTCTGTCTGCAGACTTGTAAAGCAAACAGATATTGTTCTAAACTGTATTAAAGTAAACAGGTATTATCTTGAACTGTATTGAAGTGAACATGTATTATTTGGGACTGTTTTTAAGTAATCCTATATATATATATATATATATATATATATAAATAAACCTTCTTACATACACTTTCCCAGACACCCTGACAAACACACACACACACCCACACACACACACCCCCTGTCCAAGATATCAACACACACACACATACACTTCCTCTTTACCAAACGCACACACATGTCCTTTTCAAGGTTCTTTTTGGGGCCAATGTTTGATACTAATATATCTGTGTACAATGTTTGATTGTTTGAGAAAGAATAGTTTGTGGGAAACCTTCCCTGGGAAATTAAAGGAGTAGAATCCAGTGGAAGATAAGAAGTGACTCTCCGCCCCAAAAAGGTTCATATATACTGTTGTTTATTCATGCCAAATGCCCCCTGTTGCTGACTGGCCGGTCCCGATACCTGTATCGCACGGCAGTGGAGCGGGGAGCCCGGAGTGCTCCGTTACAGGGCACTCTGTATTTTCGTATTTTTACCATTAAAATCAGATTATTGTTATAACTTGTATGCCGGTGTTTTGAACTCCTTTTCTTATTAATCTGACCAGGCTCATCTAAACGGACGGCGCGGCGCAGAGCTGGGCTTTAAGCCACCACAACTGAGTCTGCTCCTACACTTGTCAAAGCATTAATTCATGGTTTTTACTAACCGGTATCAGGATGTTGTTACTTTGGCAAAACTGCTCCACCTGTTAGAAATCTGCTCAAAGATTGTTGGTCACCCTGCCAGAGACTTTCTGACTCACAGACCATAATAACCTGAGAGGCTGTCCAACAGCATCATCTGGGACCCAAAGCATGCTCCAACAGAGAATCTGAACTGCTACCATCTGATGGAGATTCACTGAAGTCAGCCTGAAGCATCCTTTGTGCTCCAGTCAGTCCTCTCAGGGAACACAGAGCTGCAGATCAGATGCAGGCTGAAGGCTCTTTGAGCAGCTCTCACTGGTCCTGCTGTTATGTTACATGTTAGTTGTTTGTTTCTCATGTATTGTGTTTGTCTTATGTGTCTATGTTGACGTTACACATGGAGCTGCTGTGATGCAAGTCACATTTCAGACTTGATCTGACAACTAAAGAATCGTAGACAACAACGTTCTAACCTCCATCTAACCATATTGTGCATTCATATTGTATATTTCAAACGGGTTGTGATCTTTCATTTGGGGATAACAGTGTTAGGCATTCGTGAGGTGCAACAACGTGAACGTGAACCTTTCTGTTGGCTGCTTGTTAGCAGACCCTCCACGCGATAGCAGAGCGAACAGGTACAGCCAGCGAGGGATCATTGTCCACTAGTAAATCGATTGCAGATGGCGTCGTGCTCGCGGACGGATACAAAAATAATAATGAATGGGTCGGGAAATATCCTTTGGTGGCCGTTAAACCTGGGCGGCCCAAGTGAAGGCTCTGTGAGGGAAACCCTGGACTTGAATTTTGAATTGAGCCGTCCCTTACAGATACCAACTCTTCACGTATTAGTGATGGGAATCCCGGCTCTTTTTAGTGAGTCGGATCATTTGGCTCGGCTCACTAAGAAGAGCCGGCTCTTTCGGCTCCCAAGCGGCTCTTCGTGTTACCACAGTTTACCAGAGCCTCAGTTTCGCCGCTGCGAGGCTCCGGCGCTCGCAGTTCACGCGCGTGCTCCACTAGCACAGGAACACGCTTTGCTGGCGGTGAAAAGAATCCCACCAGACTCCTTTGCCCCTCCAGCAGAGGGATGTCCTTCTCCTGTTTCCTCATTTCAAGCGATAAAAACTCTTCTGGACGCCCTCGGCTCGAGTCCAGGGCATTCCGAGCTGAATAAGGGCGTCAAATGACGGCAAGACGCCCGCCTGGCGGAAACGCTGGAATTAGGAATATATTGTGATGAAGTGCACACTGACCTGAGCTCCAGGGGTCTCCTTGTTCTCCTCCATGCTGCTCTCAGTGCTCCTTCTCCGGCTGGGTCTCTGAAATAATCAACACAACTACAGCTGACACAAAACAAGACAACTCAATACAACCGACAGACACAACAAAACTAATCCACAGCTACTTCGTAGGTTCATAGCAGAGGTGAGAAGTAACCAAGTACATTTACTCAAGTACTGTACTTAAGTACTATTTAGAGGTACTTTTACTTTACTTGAATATTTCCATGTAATGCTACTTTGTCTGCAACAATAGGAGACAGTAATAAAGCTGCTTCTCTGAAGAGGAGAAACTCACAGCTCCAGGACTCTAAGTCAGGAGGAGACTAGAAACAACAAGTCAATAAACTGAGGCTTCATCCTGTAACATAAAGGAGTTACCTCACAGAAACCAGTATGCTAACGGCAATAAAGAAGAGTTACCGTATTAACACAATATGCTGAAGGCACAAGGGGAGCGTTTACTCAAACTAAACGGTATGCATATAACTTATGAATATACTGTGGGATAAATAATGTACTCAAACTAAACGTGTGTAATGCCTGAAAACACTTCTGCTGTGACACAATCATTTCTCAGTTTAAGGTAAAAAAGTATTTAAATAAAGTATATCTATTTATCTAATGAGCTGAACCGTCGCTTAGCTTAGCGCTAGCTGCTAACTGAAGAACCCCATTCATTTCAATGGGAAAAATGCTGCGTCACAGAATTGCGATGCTAACAAGCATATATTTAAAACTATATCTATGGTAAAGAGCACCATCACAACAACTCAAACTGTCTTAAAGACAACTGGTGTAATAAATAACTAAAATAAAGTCAGCTTAGCATTACAAATCAACTGTTCCTCACCCAGAACCGAACTGGAATAATAACTGTAGCTGTTAGCTGTTAGACTTTAGCGGGTAGCTTTTAGACTTTAGCTTTTAGCCTTTATTTAAAGATAATTTGAGACTGTTTTTGGCGCACATTTCACACGTTTTTTTGTGAGTTTCTTTCTTCCAATATTACAGCTGTGTTAAATAAGATAACTTCTGATTCGTGATTAACTGTAAACTAAGCTAAGAGGTGTAAATACACTTAATGAAACCTCTGCGTGTGTTTAATCCACTCACCTCTTCTTCTTGTTCTTCTCTCGGTTTTTGTCGGATTGCAAAGAACTTTAAAATCACGCCCATCTACTTCCTTCTTTTTCTTCTTCTTCCGTGTTTATTGGCAAACCAACCTGTAGGTGCATTACCGCCACCAACTGGACTGGAGTGTGGACAAGAGACTAAGCAGAAGACAAAGAACCAAAACTCTAGATTATTTTAAATGTATCAATTTCTCTTAGAAATGTAATAATCTCTCAATATATATTGCCTGATGTTTTCCCTAACAGCCCTGATAGCGACAAGTCATGGCATTTTGCTTTCTCCAGTGTCTGGAAAAGCACATTTCTCTGAGTACTATATTTCCTGCAAAGCAGTAAAACATGCTCAACAGTTCCTGGCTGGCTGCAGTGTATACACTTTCCGGTTGGATGCTTTCCTATTATACTTAAAGTATGATTGAGACCTGTATGACCTATTCTCATCCGAGAAATGACATTTTCCTCCCTTCTTTTAAACCCACCTTCCTTCCATCCCCCACATACCTTTGCATTTTATAAAGATGTCTTCCTGTATCACTAAGGTCCCAATGATCTTGCCATGTTGTTTGTGCATATTTCTGAATGAATGTTTGAACCTCTGCTTTGCTGAGTGGAACTTCTATGTCTATGTTCATACTTCTGAGTGTTTGTTTGGCCAGAATATCCCCCTGTTCATTACCCTCCACACCAACATGAGCAGGAACCAGATGAAACGAGTTGCTATGCCTTTTATTTGCATTTTATATAACATTAGAAATACTTCATTTATTATGTCCGTTCTAGAGGAAGATCTGCCTGATCGTATACTCGATAATGCTGAAAAGCTGTCAGATGCAATTACACTGTTATGTATTTCTTTCTCCTCTATCCATTTCAATGACGACACAATGCCAACAGCTCTGTGGTGTATACTGACACATGGTCTGTTACCCTTTTCTCTATATGTGTATTCCTCACTGGGATATAAGCTGCTGCCCCTGCACGCCCTGTCTCTGGATCTTTGGAGCCATCTGTAAATATGATTGTTGAGTCTGAGTGATATCTTGCAAAATAATTCTGGACTATGCGCCATACTGGTAGTTCTTTCTTTTCCTTTAACTCCTCTCGTATATTGAGGTCTTGGGCAATGGGAACAACCAGGGTGGATGGACGAGGTGGGAGCTGTGGGGCAATACTGTATTTGATTCAAACCGATACTTGCTGCTTTAACATCGCCAATCCATCCAGCACTTGTTAAATGTGACTCATTGTGCTCCCAGCAGTCTTTCAAAAATACTTTTCGCAGGATGAATTTCACTGTGCCCCTGAAGGTTTACCCAGAATGCAACATTAACTTCATTCTTCTTATCCTTAAAGGCATTTCTCCCATTTCCACCTGCATTGTTGATACTGGAGATGTTTTAAAAGCCACTACAAATTCTCAGGGCCTGAGCTTGGAGGACATCCAGCTTTTTAAGGTTAGATTCTGCTGCTGCCATGAACGCTACACACCCATCATCGAATACAGGTCTCATGAGTGCCCGATATATATTCAGAAGTGATGACCTACTCGCTCCCCACTCCTGCCCCGCCAAACACTGAAGTACATTGTTGACCTTTTTACATTTATTTTGAACTTTTCCGATATGACTGCTCCATGTTAGCTTTCCGTCAAACCAAACACCAAGAAGTCTTATTGTATTAACCTGTTCAAGAGGTTGCTCACACCATTTTAACGATATAGGAGCAATGTTATGGCGTTTTGTAAAACAAATGACCTGTCTTAGCTACTGACAGTTTGAATTAGGGGTGCAACAACTAATCGACTTAATCGATTAAAATCGATTACCAAATTAGTTGGCAACTAATTCAGTCGTCGATTCGTTGGTGACGTCATCACATGTGTTCTACACCCCGTTAAGCTCCAACGTTATCGCTCTTTTTTATCGGTACAGGAAACATTTAAAACATGTCATATGTATTATTGCTACATAAACGTTATATCGCAGTCTTAGTGTCACCAACTCCGTTTCTAATATGCAATATGACTACAAAATGCGTCTATAATGTATTTTCGATCTTCCCAATTCAGACGAGAGATCTCTCCCCTGCCTGCTTGCGAGGGGGCGGGGAAGTATACACACACACACGCAGTGGCTACATGCATGCAACACACACACACGGAGGAGATGGCGGAGAGAACGCGCTCCGAGGTATGGTTAAACTGTAGCCGTCTCGATGTGGACAATGCTCGTTACCAAAAGTGCAATAAGAGTTTAGCATGTAAGGGCGGTAACACGAGCAATTTGTCTAAACATTTAGCAAAAGTGCTCCACATCCACACGGAGGAATGCACCGGGTTCCACTGTCTTTCTAGCAGCTCTGTAGCCCCGTCCACGAGTAACGTTTCCACGTCAGGTGTTCTGTATGCTAGCAGCAACACACAGAGTTAACTCAGTTATAAAAACATGGGTTAATGATTAGAGGTAACTGAGTTATTTATTTTGTTAAAGTTTCAGCTATTCTGTTTACAGTTCTGTCATCACATTATTTAATACGATTTGTTAAAACATTGTTGTTTCTTTTGATGTGAAATATTATGCATTTAATTAAAATAAAAAGCGATGTTAGTTTTGTTCACAATTTGTTAGTTTACCTTATTTCTTGTCAAAAGAACCGTTAATACTATCGTTAAAAGGACCGGATCGATAAGCAGTATCGATATAAGTAGTAGTACAGTTAAAACCTTAACGATCCGAATAATCGATTAATCGTTTCATTAATCGATAGATTAATCGATTATCAAATTAGTCGTTTGTTGCAGCCCTAGTTTGAATCCCCATTTATTTGTCCATTTCTCCACTTCAACTATTGCAGCTTGTATTTTCTTTCCAACATGCGGCCTTTTGCCCACAAAGCCCCATCATCTGCATTCAAAGATGCTCCCAAACTTGATTAAAAATGTCATGCATCATTATATTGAACAGCAACGGACTACACACACTACCTTGCGGAGTACCATTTTCCACAGCATAAACACTTGAATATTCTGCACCTACTCTTACTTTTATTTTCCTGTCCAGTAAAATATTCATAACCCAATTATATGCTTTAGAACCAATTCCCAATGATTTGAACTTGATTAGTAGTCCTTCCTTCCAGAGCAGGTCATAGGCCTTAAGGCCATAAGCCTTTTCAACATCAAAGAAGACTGCAATCACTACTTCCTTGTTGGTCTGTGCTTTCCTGATGTCTGATTCTAAGCACAATATAGAATCCATTGTGTTCCGACCCCTCTGGAACCCACTTTGATATGGGGACAACAGAGCTTTACTTTCTAAGATATACGTTAACCTTTCTGTAACCATTCTCTCCATGATTTTGCACACATGAGATGTCAGGGCAATAGGCCTGGAGCGAGATGGATCTGAAGGGTCTTTCCCTGGCTTCAGGATGGGCACTATTATCGCTTGTTTCCACACTGAAGGAATTGGCCAGAAGCCCACACTCTGTTAAACAACCTTAACACAATGACTAGAGAGTTATCTGTCATGTGTTCCAACATTTTGTAACAAACACCATCTTTCCCAGGAGTGGTTTGACGAGCACTAATAATTGCTACTAAAATGCAGGTCCAACTGATCTCTGAAATTATTTGCTTTACAGATCCAATAGATGCAGCAGGGGTGGAGGTGTGGCTATGTATGTCTCCTCTGACCTTGTGACTGAGCTAATTGCTACTTGCTACTAATTGCTTATCTTTCTTACAGTGCAGACGCTTTTCTGCTTGCTCCTGCCTCTGCTTACTTTTTATGCTGATTTTCCTATTCTTATTCTCTGAAAACTTCGAGCAGCGGCTCCTGGACATTAACCTATCACTGGGACAGTTCATCTTCAGCCATATTTCAACATTTTTACGGCGACCCCAGTCTTACAGTAGCGTGGCCTAGCAACAGCTAAAGCCTGGTAGGCTACTGCATGCTATTTAGCTTAAGCTAGAAAAAAAAATGCCTCCGTTCTCTACAGATGACTTCCACAAACTTCTACAGAAGATGGCCGTGCTGGAAATGAAAATGCAACGGCTGGAAGTTAACGTGGAAGTGAATGGACTATGTTGTGGGAATGACACCACTTTACCAGTGTTGCAAAATAATGGACAAAGGCATGCTAACTCACAGCTAGTTAGCAGCTACAAGGATTCCAAGGAACAGGAGGGCTGTGTACCGGGTCATAAATCTACAAGTGGTGGTCCTCCCTGGAACTCTCTGGGTGCAAAGCCTAAGAGTAAATCATTTTCATGGGATTTGGGAGGAAGGATAACGGGCAGAGCCCAACACTCTGAAATATGTGATGCGACCGGCTGGCCTGCATTGTTATCACCCAAGAGGAGCGCCTCTTCAACCCCTAAACAGCAGTGGACAGCTGCTAAAGGGAGAATTACAAACAATCCTCCTAAACCACCAAGTGTGCCAATCCAGAACAGATACGCTCCGCTGACCGAGAGCCGGAGATCTCTTTCTGATGACCTGGATAACCTGTCCTCTTCACACAGCAGGGTAAGGACCAATAGCTACTCCAAAAGTAAAAGACTAGAGGGAAAGCTAACGACTGGGCCTGAAACTCTGATTGTGGGTGACTCTGCTGTAAGAGATGTAAAAGGTCTGTGTAGTAAGAACAACACCAAAGTACTCTGTTTTCCCAAGGATACAGTCTCTGACTTGGCTGAGAAGATCCTGCATATTGGGGCTGAACATCCGACTATGAAGAATGTGGTACTACATATTGGAACAAATGATGTTGTGAAACAAGAGTCAGAAGTGCTGAAAAAAGACTTTAAATGTCTGTTGGAAACTGCCAGCTCTCTAAATGCAGAGGTGTTCATCAGTGGCCCTCTACCGCCAGTCAGAAGAGGAGTGGAGAGATTCAGCAGATTGTTTGCACTGAACACCTGGCTTTCAACTGCCTGTACTGACCATTCTGTGCATTTTATTGACAATTTTAACTTTTTCTGGGACCGCAGACATCTTTTTAAGGCAAATGGAGTTTGCCTGAACAAGTCAGGAGTGAAATTGTTTATCTCTAACATATTCAACTGCCTGCGTCATCAATCTGTTCCCTCTGCCAAGGACAAGCGGCAAGAGGAATCAAAACAGGAGATAGACACAACACATCGCGCAGAAAACCCTGAAGAAGTATCACTGCACCCGCCTGAGGAATGTTCTGATTATGGGAGACCTATGAAACACACGGAGAAGTCCCCACCGCCCGTCACCCCCCCCCCCTGTCAACGCCTTTGAGGATACTCCGTTCACCCTTTCGCCCTCGCCCACCCTCCTGGAGATCGTGGAACACAAGAAGGAGATACAGAAGACTGGCACCGATTCCTTCCTGGATTTCAAAGACCAGACTAAGGCGATACGCAGGGCTGGCAGCATGTCCTTTACCCCCGCTCCTCAACGACGCCCACCAAAATCACCAAAGCAGAGACGCGCACCATCTCCCCCGGCTTCATCACCATGCCTACCACAATCATCCAAACCAAAACAAACTGCAAACTGATATCTGCTGGGTCCAGGCTCAAGGGCGTATGGCACTCTCAACTCTTTCCAGGACATGCCCGGGCCCTGCCTGCCAGTAGCTTTGCCGATATCTGTGTTGATAGGTAATAGATTAAGAGCGGTGAATCATCTTGGATACAGGAAGCGCTCAAACGTTTGTGTGAGTTTATCTACTGTAATATAGCAGTGATTCCATGTCAGCCACAGCTTGTTACAAAAAACATGACTGATAGTGTGTTTAACGAACTTAAACTAGCTTTATTAAATGTCAGGTCTTTGGCAGGAAAAACATTTTTAATCAATGATTTTATCACTGAGCACAATCTCGATTTTATGTTTTTAACAGAAACTTGGATTGAACAAAATAACAGTGCAGCTGTTCTTATCGAATCAACCCCTCCCAACTTTAGTTTTATGAGTCAGGAAAGAATGCATAAGAAAGGGGGTGGAGTTGCTATTCTGTTCAATGATTCCCTTCAATGCAGGAAGACATCGTATGGAAACTTTGATTCTTTTGAATATGTGGCCCTTCAGCTGAAATGCTCCTCTCGAGCTCTGTTCCTAAATATCTATAGGCCACCCAAATACTGTGCAAGCTTTTTTGATGACCTTACTGAACTGCTGTCTATAGTGTGTATTGACTTTGACCGTCTAGTCATTGTTGGTGATTTTAATATCCATGTTGACAACCCCCAGGACAGAGGGGCTAAAGAACTGTTTTGTGTTCTTGATAGCTATGGACTGACTCAGCATGTGACGGAGCCCACGCACAATAAGGGGCACACTCTGGACTTAATTATCTCAAAGGGTCTGAATATCTCTAAGGTTGTGGTGACTGATGTTGCACTGTCTGACCATTCCTGTGTTTTCTTTGAGAGCTCTATTTCTGTTCACACAAGTGTTCAAAAAGAGGTAACCACAAAGCGATGTTTAACTGAACACACTAGGGAAATGTTTACTCAGAATTTTTCTTCCACACTTGCCCCTGCTAACACCTCAGTAAATGAGCTAGTAGATCATTTTAATTCAAAAATTAAAAATGTTATAGATGCCATTGCTCCAATTAAGGTAAAGGAAGTGACTGGGAAGAAAATATCTCCATGGAGAAAGGCCATGACCGTTAAAACAGAAAAAAGAGAATGTCGAAAAGCTGAACGCAGGTGGCGAAAAACAAATCTCCAGGTTCACTTTGAAATTTATAAAGAGAGACTTGGCCTTTATAATTTGGAATTGAAAAACGCACGACAATCGTTCTTCTCTGACATCATTACCAAAAACAAAAACAACGCACGTGCCTTGTTTGCTACCGTCGACAGACTAACTAACCCCCCAGTGTCAGTAGCCTCTGAATTTCTATCCACCAGGGCGTGCAATGATTTTGCCTCCTTTTTCACTGACAAAATTCAGAAAACCAGACAAGCAGTCAGTGCCTCTGCATCAGGAACAGCAAATGTGTTGTCTCTGTGTCCACTTAACATCAATTCAGACATCATGACACAATTCCATCAGATTAATGATAAAAACCTAGAGGACATTATACAACTTCTGAAATCCTCCTCCTGCTGCCTTGATATTATTCCAACAGGATTTTTCAAAGATGTTTAGCCTTGCATGGCCTCAGAACTACTTCATATAGTAAACAAATCTCTTCACTCAGGTATTTTTCCACAGGCCCTGAAAACTGCAGTCATTAAACCGCTCTTAAAAAAGAATAATCTAGATGCTTCAGTAATGAACAATTACAGGCCCATATCAAACCTGCCATTTCTAGGTAAGATCATTGAAAAAGTTGTTTTTCAACAGTTGAGTAATTTCTTGCATTTAAATGGTTGTTTCGATGTGTTCCAGTCAGGCTTTCGTCCAAACCACAGCACTGAGACTGCTCTTGTAAAGGTCTTTAACGACATCCACTTAAACACAGACAGTGGCAGAACTTCAGTGTTAGTATTATTAGATCTCAGTGCTGCGTTTGACACTGTTGACCACAGCATATTACTGGACCGACTGGAAAACTGGGTGGGACTTTCGGAAACAGTTCTAAATTGGTTTAAATCCTACTTAAAGGACAGAAACAACTTTGTTTCTATCGGTAAATACACATCTGAGTTGACAAATATGACATGTGGGGTTCCTCAAGGCTCCATCTTGGGGCCTCTTCTCTTTAACATCTACATGCTACCACTGGCTCAGATAATGAAGAACAACAAAATAAGTTACCATAGCTATGCAGATGACACACAAATTTACGTAACAATTTTACCAGGAGACTATGCTCCAATTCAAACACTGAGTAAGTGCATTGAACAAATCAATGACTGGATGTGTCAGAACTTTCTCCAATTAAACAAAGATAAAACTGAGGTAATGGTTTTTGGAGCCAAGGCAGAACGTTTAAAAGTTAGCGCTGAGCTTCAGTCTGCAATGTTCAAACCAACAGATAAAGCCAGAAATCTAGGTGTAGTCATGGACTCTGACCTGAGTTTCAACAGTCACATTAAAACAGTTACTAAATCAGCCTACTATCACCTAAAGAACATATCTAGGATTAAAAGACTAATGTCACAGCAGGATTTGGAAAAACTTGTCCATGCCTTTATCTTCAGTAGACTCGACTACTGCAATGGTGTCTTCACAGGTCTCACTAAAAAATCTATTAGAAAGCTGCAGCTGATTCAGAACGCCGCTGCTCGAGTCCTCACTAACACTAAGAAAGTGGATCACATCACTCCTGTTCTGAAGTCTTTACACTGGCTTCCTGTGTGTCAAAGAATAGATTTCAAAATACTGCTGCTGGTTTATAAAGCACTGAATGGTTTAGGCCCAAAATACATTACTGACCTCCTGCTAAACTATGAACCATCCAGATCTCTCAGGTCTTCAGGGACTTGTCAGCTTTCTGTCCCCAGAGTCAGAACTAAACATGGTAAAGCAGCGTTCAGTTATTATGCTCCAAATATCTGGAACAAACTCCCAGAAACCTGCAGGTCCGCTGCAACTCTGACTACTTTTAAATCCAGGCTGAAGACTTTTCTTTTTGTCGCTGCTTTTATTTGAACTATTCATATCTTAAACTGCACTGTAACTTTTATCCATGTACTTTTTCTTGTAATGTTTAATTGAACTATTTATATTTTAGACTGCACTGTAACTTTTATCCATGTATTTTTTTCTTAATGTTTATTTGATTAGCTTTTCTTTTTTAATGCTTAATGTCTTTTTTTGTAAAGCACTTTGAATTGCCTTGCGTTGAAAAGTGCTCTATAAATAAACTTGCCTTGCCTTGCCTTGCCTTCTATAGAGCCTCTACATTTTGAATGCATTTTTCTTAAAATTATTTTTCATGAAAATAAATGCTTAACTATTGGTAGCATCTGTAGGCCACCTTCTTCACCTGCAGAGTCTTTTAACCATATAATTGACACTATCAACTCCATTTCCTGCGGAAATGAAATAATCTTGCTTGGTGATTTCAACAAAAATTGGTTGGATAAATAGTACTGATAGAGAGAAAAAACTTTTCAGTAGTCTAAATATTAAACAGCTAATTAATGAGCCAACTCGTATCACTCTTATAACCCAATCTCTGCTTGACTGGATACCGGTGTCACACCCTGACAGAATCTTAAAAGCTGGTGTCATGTCGGATCGCTTCAGCGATCATTCAATTGTTTATTGCGTATGGAAAATCAAATTAGTTAAACTACCTCCAAAACTAGTCAAAATCAGATAATATAAAAAAAAATGTTAATGATGTTGTTGCCCTTAATTGGGACAGATTTCAACTAATACCTTTTGTACAAGACGCTTGGGATTTTCTGCATAAAGAGTTCACTGATGTCATGAACAAACATCCACCTGTGAGAACGGTTAAGGTCAAAGGTCAACATCTCCCTTGGATCAATTCTGAACTCATCAGTCTCTTTAGGGAAAGGGATAAAGCATGGTCGATATATCGTCATTCAAGAACTATAGCCGATTGGGAAGTATACAGGCATTTCCGAAATCTGAGTAAAACCAAAACCCGAAATGCTAAATCCAACTACTATAAAGAATCTCTCACATCGAACTTTAAGAATCCCAAGCAATTTTGGACTAAAATTAAATCTATTTTAAATAAATCAGGTAAACATTCTATTAATAAAATAAAAACTGCTGATACAATAATTCATGACCCATTATCCATTGCCCAAATATTTAATCAGCATTTCGCTAATGTATGTTCCACACTACTATCTGACTCCTATTTGACGACTGGTATTTCTAATAGTAACTCATACTGCAACAGTTATTTTTCTTTTAAGAAAATTCTACCACACGAAGTTCATAATGCTATCACAGAATTAAAAGTGGATGGCAGTGCAGGACTCAATGGTATAGAAAACAGGTTCATAAAACTGGCGTCCCATATTCTCATGTACCCACTTGCTGATTTGTTCAACCTGTCTTTGTCCACCTGTGAGTTGCCGACTATTTGGAAATGTGCACGCATCATTCCACCGCATAAAGGTGGTGATTTACTTGATACAAATAATTATAGACCAATCTCTATAATCTGCTCTATTTCCAAAGTTTTGGAGAAAATCATTTATAATCAACTGTCACATTATCTCATTACTTATAATATTTTATCTCCGGTTCAATCTGGTTTCAGGCCTAATCACTCCACAACAACTGCCCTACTTACATTTACAAATGACTTGTACTCTGCTGCAGATGATGGTGAACTCACAGGTGCCATTTTTATTGACTTGACAAAAGCCTTTGATTTCGTTGATCGATATCTGCTCTTGGATAAACTTCACGGCATTGGCCTTTCTAATAATACAGTGTTATGGTTTAACTCGTACCTTCACAGTAGAAAGCAATGTGTGGTTGTTAATGGAAAACAGTCTGACCTGTTGATCCAACAAAAGGGTGTACCCCAAGGATCAACTCTGGGCCCACTTCTGTTCTCTATTTACATAAATGATTTATCTTCTTGTCTCATTAATTGTTGTACTCACCTTTATTCTGATGACACTGTTATATATACATCCAAATCAGATTTTTCACAAATTCAGATCTCTCTTCAATCGGATTTTAATATCTTACAGGACTGGCTATATATATATATATATATATATAATTATTAATCTGAGTGAAAAAAAAGAGAATATATATATATTCTCTGTTTTTTCACTCAGATTAATAATTATAACAAAGTACCAAAAAAAATAATAATAACAAACCAAAAAAAAAAAATAATAATAATAATTTTCAGATAGTCTCTGTTCATGTTCAACAGGGGCAAGAAGAAGCTTAAAAAAACTTTTCTGGTCCTCCCCCCTCTAACATATATTTTTCTTATAAAACTTTAGGTCATCGTCATCAGCGACATGTTTGTATTGTTAATCTTTTTTTTTTCCTTTTTTTTTGTACAAAACAATCAGAAAGAAATTACTTTTTACAATTACAAGAAATAACAACAAATGGGATTTTACAGGTCCTGTTCATAACCATTAATGATTTGACTCCTAAATAATACTTTCATTTTAGATAGACTTGTACAATATTTCAGTGCATCGTTACAGTTATTCCACAGACTAACACCTTTTGATGAGATGCAATGAAGTTTGGCATTTGTTCGTACGGGTGGTTTTTTGAAAATGCAGTTTCCTCTCAACATGTGTATGCTTTCTCTCTGTGTGAAAAGTCCCTGGATATTATGAGGTAATTGTTGATTTGCGGCTTTGAACATAATTTGAATAGTTTTATAGTCAACCAGGTCTTGTAGTTTTAGTGTTTTTAGTTTGATGAACAATTTATTTGTTGGTTCTCTGTAGGTAGTTTTATGTATAACTCGTATGGCTCTTTTTTGCAGGACGAAGATAGGATGTGTATTTGTTTTGTATGTGTTCCCCCAAACTTCCACACAATACATCATGTATGGAAGTATGAAGGAGCAGTACAGCATAAACAAAGAAGCTTGATTAATTAGGTATTTGGCTTTATTCAGAATTGCTATTGATTTGGATATTTTGGCTTTGATATAGCTTATATGTGGTTTCCAACTTAATTTATTGTCTATGATTACTCCAAGGAACTTTATTTCCGATACTCTTTCTAATTGGACGCCATTTATAGTGAGTTTCTTCTCTGTATTGGTCGATCGATTCCCAAATATTATGAGTTTGGTTTTGCTTGCGTTCAATGTTAATTTATTTTGGTCAAACCAGATCTTCATCCTGCTCAGTTCCTTCTCCATTGTGACCAATAGCTGTTCTAAATCGTCCCCACAGCAGAGTAGACTTGTGTCGTCTGCAAAAAGAATGTTTTTAATAATTTTTGATACTTCACATATATTGTTAATATACAGAATAAATAGTAATGGCCCCAAGACTGAGCCCTGAGGCACCCCACATGTAACCTGCAGTAGTTGTGATTTATGGCTTTGTAGTTCAACGTACTGTTCCCTGTTGTGTAGGTAGCTGGATAGCCATGATAATGCAACACCTCTAATGCCATATATCTGTAGTTTTTTAATTAATAATTCATGGTCAACCGTGTCAGATGCTTTTTTAAGGTCCAGAAATATCCCTATTGCATATTCTTTCTTTTCTATTGCCTAAGTAATGTGTTCCATAAATTCTATAACTGCAAATGATGTAGTTCTGTTTGCTCTGAAACCATATTGTTGTTCATAGAGTATGTTATGTTTGGTGATGAAGTCATTTAGTCTTGTATAGTAGATTTTTTCCAGTATTTTAGAAAACTGTGAGGGCAATGAAATTGGTCTATAGTTTGACAATACATGTTTATCTCCAGATGTATGTATTGGTATGACTTTAGCAGTTTTCATTTTATTTGGAAATACACCGGTTTGTATTGACTGATTACAGATGCGAGTTAGTGGTTTGGCTATACATTCAATAATGTTTTTAACTGTATACATGTCAATATCATGACAGTATGTAGACCTTTTACTCTTAAGTTTTTTAACTGTGTCAATAATTTCATTTTCATCAGTCCCTCTTAAGAATATAGTTTCCTTCACATATATATCTTTACTTTCAACACCATCACTACAACCAGTATTTGGAATTTCCCTAGCTAGACAAGAACCAACATTGACAAAGTACTTATTGAAATCTTCAGCAACTGAGGTCATGTCATAAATTACTGTATTGTTTTTTGACAGAAAACTGTTTGGGTATTGTGCCTTTCCATTTCCTTTTTTAATAATGGTATTTAATACATTCCATGTATTTTTAATGTTATTTTTGTTATCCTCCAATAATTTGTTGTAATGATCCATTTTGCTACATCGTATTATCTTTGTTAGTTTGTTTTTGTATGACTTGTATTTTTTTTCAGCCTCTACTGATCCATTCTTTAAGAAGTCTTTATATAATTCACTTTTCGTTTTACATGCATTTAATATTCCCTTAGTGATCCATGGGTTTTCAGCATATTTTTGTTTCACTATTTTCTTTACACGAGGACAATGTTTTTCATACAGCCCTGATAGAATATGTAGAAATGATTCATAGGCTTCATTTGCATCTGGTACATACACTTTGTTCCAGTCTTGTTTAGATAATTCTTCTTTAAAAGAATGAACAGACTCTGGTGTTTTGGGTCTTGTAATTGTGACTTTTCTGGTGTCTTTTTTGATCCTAGTACAGTTCTGTATTGTTGCAAAGACTGGCAGGTGATCACTTGTGTCATTGATTAATATTCCACTTATTACTTTCCTATCCATAACATTTGTGAATATGTTGTCAATGAGTGTAGCACCGTGTGATGTTATTCTGGTTGGTCGTGTGATTGTAAGGATATACACTGTTGCTATACATAGAATTAATAAATTCTGTAGTTGCATTGTGTTCTTGTGGGTTCAGCAAATCAATGTTAAAATCTCCACATACAAAGAGCATTTTCTTGCTGCTTGTGTAGTTATACAGTTCAGCTAACTTTTTCTCAAATGTGTCAATAGATGATCCTGGTTTTCTATACACGCAGCTTATCAGAAGGTTTTTAGATGTTTTCATTTCAATTTCTACTGTTATGCATTCCATAATGTTGTCTACAGCGAAAGACATATTACTGACAGACCTACTTTTGTAACTTTTGTTAATGTAAAGTGCATTCCCCCCACCTTTAGAATGTGTCCTGTTAGTAAAAAAACATGTTGTATCCCTCGATTTCAACCATGTCAGCTTGCGCCTCACTAAGCCAGGTCTCTGATATTGCTAGGGCTGTAACTTGTTTCTCCAGTTGCCTTAAACAGTGTTTGATCTTTGATACATTTGAAATGAGGCTTCTGCTATTAAAATGTAATTGATATTGATCCATCCATCATTCCATTTATTTTGAGTTGATCTTCTGTGTAGTATTCACATTGGTTATGGATGTTATTGTAGAAATTATTTCAATCAATATCCTTTTCAATGTCTTGTGATCTATGTTCCGTGTATTTGAAACATTTCAAGTCCAGTTTTTCATATTCAGCAGGTGAGTGTTTTTTGTCCAAGCTTATCATGGGTGTTCTTAGTGTGTTCATTTCAGTGTAGCTTTTCAGGTACCTTATGTTGATTTTGATGATTCATTCCTCAAACTAATCCAGCTCGGTGATTTCCCGGATAATGAGCACTTTCGCCATCTCTGCTGTTGATCCATTTAGTTTGATAACATTTTTACAATTTGTCGACCATGTTGCTTGAATCTTGTTTTGTTTCCTAAGAATACGTGCTCTCCTTGCGATGTCCGCGTTATTCTTCGTAAGGTGTTCGTTAATGTAAACATTGGTCCCTTTTAGTTTCCTTCCTTGTCTGAGGAGTGCATATTTCTTTTTCCTGTTGATGAACCGGATTATTATTGCTGGTGTGGCTGTTGTGTTCTTGCTCCGCAGGGCATGACAGGCCTCAATATCTCCGCCGTCAACAGATATGCCCTTGCTATCCAAAAAGCAAAGCACCTGTTGCTCCAGCGACTCACGGTCCACCTCCGGAGAGTCGGCTCCCCCTCTCCCGGCAGTGGTGTCCTCTGAGGCCGCTGCCGCCCTGGCATAGCTTCGGTGTTTGGTCTTCAGGCCGCTGATAATCAGATCGTTCATCCTGGTGTATTGTTCGAGGTCGGCCACTCGATTCTCCAGAAAAGTGATCTTGTTGTCCTTTTCAATGTTTTGTAGTTTCAGAGATTGTATTTCTCCCATTAGCTCCATGATTTTATTTTGCTGCGCCACGACTGTTTTGATTTCGGCTGACAAGAAGTCGAGAGATTTCTTAATCTCCTCCACCTCGTCAGGGAGGTTTGCACTATTCTTGGGTGCCATTTGTCCTGCGACTCACTTGTTGTAGGGCCTTACAATGTTTGTAATAGACCCAGCGCACATGCAGAGCTGCGTGTCCTTCAACTGTGGGATATAAATAAACAACAGCTATGTGCGTTAGCTTCACCTAGCATGTGTTCTTTGCAGGTGTTTGTTGAGGTTTGATGATGACTGATTTTAGAAAGTAACGAAGTAACGCGTGTCGGGGCAATGTTAGTAACTGTAGTGTGATTACTGAATTCTAAAAGTAGCGCGTTACACTACACCGTTACCGACAAAGTAATATTATTACAGTAACGCGTTACACACAACTCTGATTATAACAAAGGGAGGATAACTGGGAAGATGTAGGATAAATGTGTATTAAAACGTGCGTATTATACACCCACAGAAACACAGAAACACACCCACAGAAACACAGAAACGCAAAAACACAGACACAGAAAACACTAGTATGGTTTTTTGTGTTTTCAGTGTCTGTACACACACAGCACAAATCATTTAAAACAAACCCTGAATCAAATTTAGAGAGGACCATTAAGAGTCAGATGCTTGACGAAATCTACTAAAACAAAGTACTTCATATCTACTTTTCAGCTTTTATACACCAAAGTGTATCTTTCAGTAACTTTCGCAGAGAATTTAAGCATAAATCTGTCAAATGTTCAAAACAGCCTTGTTTCACTGAAATAGCCTCAAAATCACAAAATGCCATTATATGTACAGCACTTTGGCTAGACCAAAAATCGTTTATAAAGGTGCTATATAAATAAAACTTGATTTGATTTGATTTATATAGCGACAGGTAAAAAAAAGTTATTTAGCCTTCCCAAACCTTAGCCTCACGCGCCGCCTATGCACTTGTCTGTTTTTGTTTAAACTCACTCCATGTTTCCATAGCAAACTTATGCGCCGCACTTTCATGATGAGTGTTCAGAGTCGCTGATGCTTTTCGCCAGTTGTTGAACCCGTTGTAGATGAATGCTGGTTGCACTCCGTGCACTTGTTTTGAAAAGTGCCGACAAGCAAAGCAAAACGCTGCGTCTTTGGACACGCTGTATTCTAACCATACATGTTATAATAATAATTATTTATTATAGCGCTTTATCAAAGACACTCAAAGCGCTTTACAAATACACATTACACATACAGATCATAGTCATCTACTGTGGACAATACCCACAGGAGCAAATTCGGGTGAAGTGTCTTGCCCAAGGACACAACGGCCTGAGACGGGAGCGGGTTTCGAACTGGAGTTCCCCAACGCCCCCTTGATCTGATGATACGCACAGACCACTGCGCCACCCGATCCATGCAGCCTTTATAGAAACATCTCTGCTGATTTCCAAATGGCCGTGTGGGGTATTTTTGAAGAATTGGCCGTCTTGGGGATTGTTACTTATGTGTTATCCTATTATTGTTTTGGTGTACAGTGTTACAAATGTATGAACATTAGGACAGGGTTGCCAACTTTGGGTACCTGGCTGGAGTGAGATTTTGATATCATGGGTTTAATTACACATATGCGCACTTAATGACTGCTATCGTGTCAGCAGCGGGACCTTAGCATATATAGGATATATATACAATATTGGACACAGACTATAAAAGTCACAACGTTTAATTCACTAATGAAAGTCAAACACATGTTTGTTTCCACTGTTTTATTGTGTGCCTGTCGCAATAAGCAATTAATTGACTTATTGTACGATAAATAAAAATGACCTCGATAAATTGCCATTTACATGAGGATGTGACTAGCAGTTTGAAAGGATGTACTTGAATTATTATTCTATATTATCATTATGTCAGTGGTGTAAAATGGTCATACAACGGTGCCGACAATATTATCGTTTATCACAATAATTTCCGGGAAAATGTATCCAACAAAATTAATTATTGTGAGAGGCCTATACATGAAACACACACACAAACAAATCTACAGACTTACTCCGAACTGCCAAATATATTAATTAACACACTCTCCTATTATGCCTGATACAACTCTCATATACTCTTTGACTCTGTTGGCCGAGTAGAACAATAGCAGCAGACTTTTACTTTGTTATCATTTCTACTGGATCTTAGATCTGCGCATGCGCAATACCGGCTCCCACTGCTCAGCTGTCTGTTAACGTTGTTAAGAGTGGTGGGGGCGGGGAGGGAGCGGGTCGACAGCTGGAGCAGCTGTCAACTCAACATTGTAAATAACCAAGCAAAAACGATCGCCGGTTCATCTTGTTTTTGGCGTGAGAATAGTTTGGGCAGCGTGAGAGCGTGAGACTGAGAGTGAAAGCGTGTGCCACACGCCCGATGCGTGAGAGTTGGCAACCCTGGACTGTGAATCATCATATCATTCCATCTCTTAACTCATGGACGTATCCATCTATGATCTAAACAAAAAATCAATCAATCAATCGACAAAAAACATAAAACAAAACAAATATCTATGATCTTTCCTGACCTCATGTTAAATTATTGTTCCTACCCCAGTTTCCCTCAGAAAGGTAACCAGTGCCTTTCCGGTAGCTCTCACTCCTTCTGTTCCCAGAATACCAACCCCTCTCCCTCTCCGCCTCTAAAACTTCATCCTTTAGTTTTTCTCTTTCCGCTTTATAGAAGTCACGATGTAACAAGAAATGTTCCACATGTTCTTTAACTCCACAGTTCCTACACTTGTCACTCTTACTTTTCCCCATGACATACAGCTACCATTCAAAGCTGTGTGATCCAGTCTGAGTGTAGCCATCATGATTTCCTCCCTTCTGTTTCTTTCTTTATAAATATTAATTGTAATTGTCTTTTGTACTTTGTGACACTCTTTGTCTTTCTGGTCTTTCTCCCACCTCTTCTGCCAGATCTCCATCCCTTTCTTCTTAATCACTGCTTTTCCTTCTCCAAGTTGAACTGGTAAAGTTATTTCCTTTTGTAGTGCACTTTTTGCTCATTTATCAGCACACTCGTTCCCTTTCACCCTCTCATGCACACTCGTTCCCTTTCACCCCCTCATGCTCACTCGTTCCCTTTCACCCTCTCATGCGCACTCGTTCCCTTTCCCCCCCTCATGCGCACTCGTTCCCTTTCACCCCCTCATGCGCACTCGTTCCCTTTCAACCCCTCATGCGCACTCGTTCCCTTTCACCCCCTCATGCGCACTCGTTCCCTTTCACCCCCTCATGCGCACTCGTTCCCTTTCAACCCCTCATGCGCACTCATTCCCTTTCACCCCCTCATGCGCACTCGTTCCCTTTCACCCCCTCATGAGCACTCGTTCCCTTTCACCCCCTCATGAGCAGGCACCCAGCAGAACTGCAGATCTATACCACCTCTGTGAAGTCTTGACAGGCTGTGGTTCAGTTCTATGAGAATGTCTTCTCTGGCAGTTGGTGTTGATTGTATGCTTTGTAATATGGACAATGAATCTGTGCATATCACCACCCTATCTGGTCTGACCTCTTCAACCCACTGCAATCCTATTACTACAGCCAGCATTTCTGCTGTGTACACCGATAGTTGATCAGACGCTCTTTTTGAGATCGATATTTTAAAGTCTGGGATGTATATACCAACTCCAACACTCTTCCTTGTTCTTAGAACCATCTGTGTACAATTTGAGGTAATTGTAGTACTTTTCGTTCAGGTACTCGTTTTAATTCCCACTTCATTTATTTGCCTCTCTTTTTTCCTTTCTATGATACTCACATCTATGTTAGCTTCTGGGGAAAGCCATGGGGGAACACGGCTAAACGTGATGTCTCCACTCCACATGCCCTCGTTCTCTCCTCACTCGTCCAGCCAAACCCACGCCCCTGGAACTTTGCATATTCCCAGCAATCCTGCAGCTTTCTGTTTGTGATATGTTCCTCTCCACTTCCTTGTAGCCTGCCCCAGTATGACAGAGCAAGTCTCTCTCTTCTGATCTCCAGAGGCGTCTCTCCTGCTTCTATCAGAACTGCATTGATAGGGGATGACGCAATGCTTCATATTGTAGTCTATCCATTTTTAAGTGATGTTTTTGCTGCTGCTCCATACGCTACACAACCTTAGTCTATTGTGGACCTCATCATTGATCTGTAAATGTCTATTAATGCTTGTTTGTCTGCGCCCCAGTTGCATCCAGCTACAGCTCGCAATACATTTAATACTTTTTAGCATTTTGTTTCCACTTGTTTAATGTGTATTTTCCATGTATAATTGCTATCAAACCACAGTCCTAGGTATTTGAACTCATTCACCTTTGTCATTGGACGATCATATAGTGTTAGCGGTTGGCCATCAATCTTGCGTTTGTTTGTAAATACCATGTAGCATGACTTGCTTTCTGACATTTTGAATCCCCAGTTATATGACCACCTCTCCACTTTTTTTAATCGCTCCAGCTTCTCCATTACGTATGGGGCATGTCTTCCCCTCATGCACATAGCCCCATCATCTGCGTATGGAGCCGATTGGATACATGAGTCTAAACATGTCAATATGTCATTAATCATGATGTTAAATAATATTGGACTGACTGCACTCTCTTGGGGATACCATTTTCTATTTCTAAATAATTGGAAATATCTGCTCCAGCCTTTACTCTAAATGTCCTGTCTGTTAAAAAGGCCCTACCCAATTGAACATTCTCCCTCCCATACCCATACTCAATTTGATCAGTAATCCATCCCTCCACATAGTCATACGCCTTTTCAATGTCAAAGTACACTATTGCCATTATCCCTTTCAATTTCAATGTTTTCCCCCATCATTACTCACTCTTACTAATTCCACATCCAGAGCTGACCTATTATCCTGTCTCTTCTCCTTCACGTTTTCATTCTCTGCTAGTAACTGCTGTTTTTGCTGCCTATGGATATCACTGAGATGCTCCCCACTATGTACTGCTGCAAGTGTCCTTCCTAACATACCTGCCTTCTCTTTATCTGTCACTGCCAGCCTCTCCCCATCAACCTGGAATTGTAATGGATTTCCTTTTCCCACTCATCCCCTTAAACATGGACCAGACATCACCTAATGTTACTCCTCTGCCAATGGTTCTCTTTTTTGTGTATTTGATTGTCCTTCGAGCAGCTGCCCTTTTCCTTTGATACTCTATAACATTATTTTGTGTCATGTTTCTTTAATTTTAATTCTTTAATTAAATGCTATGGGGAGATGCGGTGCTGAGGCGATTCACAATCAGGCCAGCTGTAGAGAAGACCCTCTCAGCTGGAACGGAGGTTGCGGGTATAGCAAGGTATAGTATGTATATATAAGTTTAATTTGGCATAGTTTGACCTCTATACCGCACTCACTAACCTGGTCAAAATATTTCCACACATTACTCCTTTTTGACGCCATGTCTGTGTAGGACTCTTCTTAGAGTGCAAATCATTACCGGACTATGACTGGTAAAATATGTTGAATACCGGAAAAACTAAATCTCTCTTTCAACATTTTTTTGTACTTTGCTGCCACACACGGTTGCCAAGCAGCGCTTATTGTTGTTTAGGCTGGCCACTCATGTGTCGCGAGTGTTGACAGGGGGCGGAGGAGCACGCTCATGAACTGTTAGCGCCGGAACCTCGCAACGGCTGCAGAACACATTTGGGCATAAGATGAGGTTTGAGTCTGCGTGATCTGCGTGTAGGGAAGGGCAGCAGCCATATCATTAGCTAGAACTAGCTAGATCTGATGGATTTGGACATAAGCGCGAGTGAAGTATAACCGGACGCGAGAGAGAGAGAGATCAGCACCTGCAGCTCTGCCCGCTGTGAGGGGCCGGTGAGCGGAGCAAAACACACCTTTAGACCCAACACATTTAGCTATGGCACTGTCGTATACATTGAATTATTACATTTGATAATATGTAATCAACTTAGGCATACCTCCCAGAAATTCGATACCTGAATAATTATTGGAATACCTGAATAATTTCGAATATTCGATTAATCGTTCCCATCCCTTGTAATCACCACACCAAACTTCCTTCCTATGTTTATCGCCTGCCATTTCTTTAAATATATCAGTGGTTAGATTTGGATATGGGTTGTATAAATTGTAGGGCTGTCAAGTTAGCGCGTTAATAACGCGTTAATGCAAACTAACGCACCGTAGTTTCAGAGCGCATCGAGTTTAAAATACCATCTACAAGCTGATGCTGACAGCCCCTGTAGTGGAAATTTTTACTATTATCATCCTTATTATTATCCTTATTATATCTTTCATATGTTTAAACCAAATGCTTCTTATTTCCTGATATATTCTTACCATTATTATATATCTCTTCTTCCTCTCCTTCAAGGCCAAAGAGATGCTTTGGCTACTAAGAGACTCACACAGACACACACGAACTTCCCTGCTCTGAGAACCGTTATGCTATCTACTCAAGGCCACTGTCCAAGTCACCAACAGACAGTGTTGGGAAAGTTCACTTTCTACATGAACTAGTTCAGTTCACAGTTCACATATTTTAAAATGAACTAGTTCAGTTCATAGTTCATAATTCAACATTTTGAACTAAAGTTCATGGTTTCAAAAATGAACTAATTTATAGTTCATAGTTCTTTTTTCAATACGTTGCTGCGAGCTATTATTTGTCTCCTGTACGATGTTAATGGGCCATTTCAATGTTTACAATATCCTCAGAGGGCCGTACAAGTTATTGACCTCTGCTTAAAAAAACTAAAATCACAGCTCATTCATTTCATTCTGTGCAAAGAAAAAGCAACCTCCTAATCCAGATATCTCACCATGACTCGCGTATGCATGCACGTGCAGGGTGTGGCGTGACCACCTAAACAGAAAGATAATTTATGGACACAAGATGTGTGCAAATGTATTTAGTTTCCTATCCATGTGAACATGGTTTAAGTGGGGGGGACCTAACCTCCTCTAGGGGGGTCCGGGGGGCATGCTCCCCTGGCAAGATGTGTTGCACTTTGAGAGCAACATTAGGAGATCTATGGACACATCTCTCAACACCCAAACACAACTGTAAGCAGATTTTCTTTTAATTTATGGATATTTGACAAATCACTACCCTTTCAAACTGTATTCTTCTTTATTAATAACTGTCTTATAGTATTTTATACCTGTTTACTTTATTCTCTTATTTTTTTTATAACTATAATGATCATATAAAGATGTGCCTTTACCTCACTGGTTGTAGACAAAGCTTCTTATATTCGTTAGCATAGCTAGCTAACCAGATGCTAATGACAACAACACAGTTATTATAGTATGACAGATGAGCAGATCGCCACTGGGCTTACAACTAAAGACACAGACACGCAGAAACTGCGGCATGTGTACGGACTTATCGGTACTGCAATTTCTGAAGTGCTGGAGTGGCGTTCTGGTGCTCTCCGTCAGAACTGCACCCCTGTCAGTCGAGACATATACCACGTGATGACACGTTAGGCTCGTGTTGTGTTCAAGGACCCTGACCTTGGCCAGGAAAAACAGGTACTCGCTTGTTTAATTTTTTTGCGGTCTAGATTTCTTTCATTTTTTAATTTTTTGCGTGTGTTTATAAATTACCTCGAGGGCCGTACCAAATTGTCTCGCGGGCCGTATACGGCCGGAGGCCGGAGGTTCCCCACCCCTGCCGTAGAGTCTCACTCTGAGCGAGTGCTGCTGCAGCTGCTCTCGGCTTCGTCCATACTAATTCATTCATTCATTCATTCAATGCTCGCCGGTTCCGCGGTTCCACATTGTTTGTTGTGAGGAGTCTGATATATTTAGTATATTTATATTTTAGTGCGACAGCCAGGGGTGACAGGCGCGTACGCGTCACAGGCAGCTTGCTGTTGCCAGATTGGGTGGTTTTCCGCATTATTTTGAAGCCTGTTTACGGTGTGTTTTAACTGGGTTTTCGGCTGAAAGGCATATGAAATCTGGCACACTTTTGAACGCCGTTATAATACAGTGCTGAGAATGAACGCACGTTTGAACGCCGTTATACAGCGCTGAGAATGAACGCGTTCTCAATTACGTTCATCTAGCGGAAATACAGTACGTTCAGTTCACGTTCGCCCAAAATATGAACGCGTTCATGAACGATCGTTCATTGAACGCGTTCAGGTACATCACTGCCAACAGATGACAACAAGTGACGTGTCCAAGTCACCAACAGATGACAACAAGTGACATGTCCAAGTCACCAACAGATGACAACAAGTGACATGTCCAAGTCACCAACAGATGACAACAAGTGACGTGTCCACCACACTTGCACTACATACACCAAAACACACTACACACAAGGTGTCACGAGCGAGTGCCAGCTGAGCGGTTCCATATGCTCTCTGGTTCCTCGTTTGTGTTATCAGTGTGCGAAGTCTGACGGTCCGTGTCACGAAATCGACCGAGAGAATACACTCACACACCCCATGGAACATTTCCCCCTCGTGATGAGGGCTCGCCTGGAGAGACGACAACGCAACCGTGAGCAATGTGAATGCTACTGGAGAGCCTGGACAATCATAGAATGGTTCCTCTGCATACTTGCCATGATAGTTGTGTTAGGACTAGTCCTATATTTTATGTATCCATTTCAGCACACAGCATGTCAGCCAAAATCGAGGTATCTAAGAGGTACATGGGGAAAGCAGGGCGAACCACATTTATTTTATTTTGTTGTCTGTATGTATGTATCCGGCGCCGACCCGTGTGGCACATTTTACATAGACATCGCGCCCAAAACTCAGACCCGGAAAAACGTAAGCAACCTTTGACGCCACTATTGACATCCATAGGTACATCTACATTTAATCTATACATAGGCGACCATAGCAACATTGATGTGGGTCAGACCAGTAATGGGATCACCGGTAACGTCTGGTGGCACACTCTGAGATCATTCTTGCAGGCCGCAGGACAACATGGGTCATGTTATGCATGCACTCTTTTCCCCCAGGACTCATCAGTGTCCGTGCCAGTTCGTCCGCGCTCTCTGACCCAAGTTGAACACCTCTGCGCGTTTATGGCTCTGACGAGGCCCATCAAGGGTGAAGACAGCGTAACCGAGTGGCGTTATGCTAGGCAGCTTCCCCCACCATGCAGCAATCGGTCTAACTCCTCTTTGCGTGCATCCACGCTTGACACCACATACGCAAAGTACCAACCCGTCAGCCATGTGCACCCTAGTCATTTGAGAGGGATGAAACACAACCTCTGCATCCAGAGAGTTTACCACAAAACGTCTCTTACACCACATTATTTTTTCCTAGGCACTACTACTGGTTGTACTCGCATCCTAGGCTACGGAACACATGCGGTGACGGTGCTTACAAAATCTCGTATTGTCATATCTGGTGCCCCTGAGAGAATCCTTTCTAACGTAGCATTCCCTGATGTTAAACATATTTCCCTCCAACTGGCGTGGCCCAGTGATGCTGGGTTTAGCGCGCCAGAAGATTACGTTTGGTTGTGCGGCAACAAGCTCTATCAAGTTCTGGCTCCCCTCTGGATAGGGACATGCACTCTAGTGGATTTGAATCCAGCAGTCACTGTACTCACGTCCTTAATGCACACGACACATCATTACCCAGAGTTCCAACACCCCGACCACCACAAGGTAAAAAGAGATATGACGTCCGCTGGAGCTAAATTCATGGGTGGCCTGTTCCCATGGTGGGGTACAGTAAACAATGCCCATAAAATAGATACCTTACACGTCCGGCTAGAGAACCTCACTTAGGAGAGGACGCAAGGCTTCCAGGCTTTGACCCCATTCATAATAGCCTCTAGGAACATGCTCATGCAGCACCAATTCGCTCTTGGCCTTTTGTTCGCCTCAAAGGGTGGCCTGTGTCATGTGATCGGTGACTCCTGTTGCACTTACATTCCCGACGCCACCAAGAACATCACTGACACCGTGCTGCATCTTAACAACCGGTTTGATTATCCCAATACTGAAGAAATGCGTTTCTAGCATGGTGTCCTCAGCTTTCGTTCAGTATACTACTATTCCATTACAAGACAATCCTTTGCGCCACAGTGAGATAGATCAGCTAGAATCAGAAGAGTCTGATTCCGATTTATCAATATAATCATGTGTGTATCTCCTCTCTTATGCTTACATTATATTGGAGTCTGTCCTCCACAAAAACAGCCAGTTTTCTATGATATATTTGTGATGTGTTTACTTAAACCAGCGATGGAGTGTATTCATTGATGTGTTATATCAGTCTATCCTATCATTTGTTTTTTTCTATTGATCAAGTATGATCAAAAGGGGAGAATGTAGTGTAAATGTTTACTATTATCATTCTTATTATTATCCTTATTATATCTTTCATATGTTTAAACCAAATGCTTCTTATTTCCCGATATATTCTTACCATTATTATATATCTCTTCTTCCTCTCCTTCAAGGCCAAAGAGATGCTTTGGCTACTAAGAGACTCACACAGACACACACGAACTTCCCTGCTCTGAGAACCGTTATGCTATCTACTCGAGGCCACTGGGTGTCTCATAAACAATCCGACTGTGTGAATCCAGATTTCTCTCTTTCCCACTCATTTCCTTATATAACCTTTGCTTTCCCATTGTTCTGCGCACTCTCGGGCAGACTTTCCATACTCTGTCCGACCGGTGACAATATATTATTATGTCGTGTATTTGAAGCTTCAAATAAATAACCAAAAGACAGCTTTGCTTGATTCACCATTTATTTGTTTTGATCATTTGACTTGTACTCTCCAGCTGTGTTTGGGCCCTAGATTTCCATAACACCCCGCTCCTACCGTCCGCTTGCGGCAGACCACACTTCCACGCTCACCGGCAGGCACCGACTGGCCATCGGGAGGACCGGGAGGGTGTGTGTATGTGTGGCACGAGCGAGCGAGAACGTGCACACCTTACGTGTATTGTTGTTGTTAGCATCTGGTGCTAGCTAGCTGCGCAAACGGATATAAGGAGCTGTTTCAATGAAAACAGAGGAGCGAGATTTCGCCGACAACTGCACCGAGCACTTGACTTCATGCAGGAAGCCAGACAGTGGGACATTGTACGAAAAGTCAGCACACTCAGCACGGATAGTGTGCGCAACATTATTGCAGCGTCCAGGCAGCTCCCGTTCGAGCATATGCCTTGAGTTGCACATAGCTCCAACGATCCATCACAGTGTCTCCACACACACACACACACACACACACGAGTATTAAAAACTTGATCATTTCAACAAGAGAATAGGATCAAACTGAAAACATCGTAAATGTGTTCTAGATACATGAATCATTGGTTCTTTTAGACCAGAACAGACTGCTAACTCAACAGGGACTATCAAAAACATCCCAATCAAAGTTTAAAGTCACAACATTTTATTAAACAAACAGATTATTGGAGAAACTACTCGGCAGATTAATGAACAGTGAAACTCGCTCAGGACTTTAAGGTGAATACTTTACGAAAAAGTTTTCCCACACTCTTAACACCACTATGGTTTTAAGAGTGTGTGAACGCGAAGATGTGATTTGAGAGCATCTGATTTAGTGAATGTTTTCCCACACTCTTCACACCAGTACGGTTTTTCTCCAGTGTGAATACGGTGATGTGTTTTGAGATCACTTGATGTAGTGAACGTTTTCCCACACTCTTCACACCTGTAAGGTTTTTCTCCAGTGTGAATACGTTCATGTGTTTTGAGAGCACCTGATGTAGTGAAAGTTTTCCCACACTCTTCACACCAGTACGGTTTTTCTCCAGTATGAATACGTTGATGTGATTTGAGAGCACTTGATTGAGTGAAAGTTGTCCCACATTCTTCACACCAGTAAGGTTTTTCTCCAGTGTGAATACGGTGATGTGTTTTGAGATTACCTGATGTAGTGAAAGTTGTCCCACACTCTTCACAGCTGTAAGGTTTTTCTCCAGTATGAATACGTTGATGTGATTTGAGATGACCTGATGTAGTGAACGTTTTCCCACACTCTTCACACCAGTAAGGTTTTTCTCCAGTATGAATATGTTGATGTTTTTTGAGAGCACCTGATGTAGTGAAAGATGTCCCACACTCTTCACAGCTGTAAGGTTTTTCTCCAGTATGAATACGTTGATGTGATTTGAGAGCACCTGATCTAGTGAAAGTTGTCCCACACTCTTCACACCTGTAAGGTTTTTCTCCAGTATGAATACGTTGATGTGATTTGAGAGCACCTGATCTAGTGAAAGTTGTCCCACACTCTTCACACCTGTAAGGTTTTTCTCCAGTATGAATATGTTGATGTGATTTGAGAGCACCTGATGTAGTGAAAGTTTTCCCACACTCTTCACACCAGTAAGGTTTTTCTCCTGTGTGAATATGCAGGTGGCTCTTTAAATTTCCAGATGTTGTAAAGGATTTGTCACATTGCTGACAGCTGTGACATCTCTCTCTTCCTTTTGGTTTCTAGAACAGATGGACAGAGAAAGAGAGAAAGTCAATCTAAAAAGCATACACAAGTTAACACAATAAAAACTCACTTAATATAAACCTTGAGTTAACAAAATACTACTTATCAACTGTTTGTGTTTATTATATTTGATACTGTAATAGTCTAACCAAAGTATATAGCAGAGGTGGGGGACTCGAGTCACATGACTTGACTCGCATATTTTTTTACTTGAGACTTGCTTGACTAACATTGATAAAAGACTCGACTTGACTTCGTATTCATGACTTGAGACTTGACTTAGACGTGAGACAGATGACTCGAAAGGACTTTACTTTTTAAAATAAAATATTTGCATTGTACGAAGCCCCTAGAGGGCAATGAAAAAAAAAAAAGAGAAAGTATCTCGTTCGCAGGAGAAAGTAGAAAGTGGAGCGCACAGGAGACAGCCGTTTCATTGCAGACTGTTATGTTTATGTGGGGAAATACATACATTATTTGAGATACATTTCAAACACGGACTTCATTTTAGGGACATTTCAGCCAGGGATGTAGAGTTATTTGTTCAAGCACCGGATCGGCAAAACAGGAGAGTCTGTGAACCAGTCTGCCTTGACCTATGTATTCATGTCTGTGACTCACAGTATCTGCTGCTCACAGCTGTTTTATAGAAGGAAAACCTCCTTCACTTCATGAAATCTCTGCAGCACCAGGAGGCAGTAACGTGTAACTCAGCAGAATCTCAGAAGAGCAGCACCAGCTGCAAAGAGCTGTGCCTTCACTGCGTTTACCTTCATTAGAACAGCTAACGAGCGACCACAGGCTGCTACGTTTTAACCACACGCACCTCTATACACACACACACTGAACTGCCCAATAATTCCCCCTATTACCCGTTTTATGATTTCAGAGCCCCACTCTCCATTGTTGTTAATGTTGAAAATAAAACCCTAGTTTTCATAACCACTGTCTTTTAACTGATTTAAATGCGGAAACTGGGGTTATTCATCAGGATTTCGTAGGACTTGACTTGCTTGACTCTCACCCCAGTATCTTGTGACTTGCACATGTATGACTTACTCCCACCCCTGGTATACAGGAGACAGAGGGAGACGGCATCCTGTCACTGAGTCTCAGTATGCTCCGTTCGTCTTGTTTTAGTTTTTTTGGTCTAATTATTGTCTAAACTTTGTCGTGTCTGTATGAAACGTCATTTTGAGAGACCATGCTTTTGATCCTGTGGATTACATTTGCCTTCTGCAGACCATGTCTGGCCATTCAACTTTCCAAGACACACCTGAGTAACAGCACGAACAGGTATGGCGAGGAGCCCCGGCCTCTACGCTGCTACAGCCGCAAGGCTATGCTAGAGCTACAATGCGATCGGCTTCCTACGAATACACCAAGCCACCTGTGCTCTTCGATAT